>NW_022280151.1:273123-280883 GCF_004355925.1 Anarrhichthys ocellatus
TACTTGAACACTTTAATTTAACACTGTTTTCATTTTAAGTTCTTCTGCAACTTTAGATTGTAGTGTGAGGTATTCCTTGTAACGTTTAACCTGATTCTCATGAAGAAGCTCTGGACAGATCATTTATGCTAATGCCCACTGACAGTAGCTTGACAACCACTTTTATCTAATTTCTGGTCTCCAAACATCTTACTATGCACATATTTAGATCAGAGAAGTCATTCTTTTCTCATGGTGTGCCCACAAACCCTTTCAATAAGTTCAGTGTTTGGGCCGCTGTATTTATAGAATCCTGCTTACAGCCATGGTCATCAGTAGGTGGCACCTATGACTATGAGTTAATATTGGCATGCAGAAATTTTATACATCTAGGTGAAACATACTGCGAGGGCTGCAAATACTGTAGGGGGCGCTACGAGCCGACTTGCCACTCTGAAGCAATAAAATCACATCAGATAACTACATTCAGGATTTTAAATGTGTGTGACAAGTTTGATTATGTTTTGAGTATTTTTAGCCCCTCAAAAACGCCTTCATTTTTCATGACGAAGAATCCGTCGCCACGGCCACGGCTTTTCACGAAACAACAAGCTTTGAGTAACTTTTCATCGCAAAGGTCTTTAGATTGTTCTGACCAAATATGAAGTTGATTCGATTATTTCCCTAGGAGGAGTTCGTTAAAGTGCAGCGCTTGGAAATGACACTAGAAATTCATAAAAAATTCAAAATGGCTGACTTCCAGTTGGGTTTAGAGCATGGCCCCAAGAGAGTTTTATTTAAGTCCATATGTGATACATGTTCCTACCAAATTTCATACATGTAGATCAAACATACTGCGAGGGCTGCTTCGTCGAAATTTTGTAGGGGGTGCTATTCAGCCGATTTGCCACTGTGAACCAATAAAATCACATTCCATAACTAAATTTTGGGCTTGTAATCTCCTTGCCAAGTTTGCTTATGTTTCGAGCATTTTTAGCCTCTCAAAATGATCTTCGTTGTTAACGGCGAAGACTGCATCGCCACGGCAACGGCGTTCGATGAAACATCAAAAGCTTCATGAACTGGCATTATGAACTCCTTATATTTGTGTGGAACTAATTTGATATTGAATTGATTTACCTACTAAGAGAAACAAGCCAAAGTATAAAGACTTTAACTTCCTGTTACCAGTAGGTGGCGCTATGATTATGTTTCAAAATTGGCCTGCAGAGGTCTTCAGGCCTGGAGTCTAATCAAACATGTGAAATCTGGTAAAGATCTGATGATGTGGAGTCGAGTTACGTCAGTTTATTCGTTCATGGCGAAGGATCGAAATTCGCCGAACCGCCACGTCGCTGCCCTTCAACAACTTGTTACGATTTTCACAATGAAGCATTATCAAGGTCTTAAGGCTTTTCTGACAACATTTTAGAGGGATTTGATTAATCTGTGAGGAGCAGGATGTCAAAGTACAAAACGTACAACTTCCAGTTGCCACTAGGTTGCGCTATTACTATGATTCGATATTGTCATATAGATGTGTTCCGGGTCAGGATGTTATGACATATGAGAGATTTGGAGCAGATTAGACAATGTACGGCCAAGTTACAACAACTTCCTGTTTCATGGCAAATGGTGTTTTTTTGACGCCACGCCACGGACACATAGTTCGATAACTTTTTGATCTTTGAGTAACTTTCACTGCCAAGGTCTCACGAGCATACTGACCAAATCTGAAGTTGATCGGGTTAAATATCTAGGAGGAGTTCGTTAAAGTATGAGGCCTTGAAACGGTCCAAAAACGTCATAAAATTCAAAATGGCCGACTTCCTGTTTAGTTTAGAGAAAAATTCCAAGAGGATTTTTTGTGCGTCCCATCACGATCCACATACCTACCAAATTTCATACAGCTCAGTGAAACCCGATGTTGGGGCTACTCAATAGGGGGAGCTATCGAGCCAATATTTCATACACCCCAATGGACACCATTGCTGGACACCCCAATCAGACTGTAATTTTCGCAAATTCTGGCTTGCGTGCCGAATTTCAGAAGTTTTCCAGTATCCCAAGCACCTCCTTTTTGCGACGAAACTTGTAAAATAATAATAAACATACGAAAAACAATAGGTCCTCCCCTCCGACTACGTCGGTGCTCGGGCCCTAATAAACAATCGAATAACAATAGGTCCTCCGCTCCGACTACGTCGGTGCTCGGGCCCTAATAAACAACCGAAAAACAATAGGTCCTCTGCTCCGACTACGTCGGTGCTCGGGCCCTAATAATAAATAATCGAAAAACAATAGGTCCTCCGCTCCAACTACGTCGGTGCTCAGGCCCTAATAATTTACCACCGGGTCCGTTTATTACCGGGTTTTGGAATGCATCCCTACCTTCAGATGACGTAAAGCGCGAAAAGGCTCTCCATAGATCCAGCGTTGGTTTGTCCATTCTGAGCTGCCGTAGAAAAATGTATTTTTCTAAGCTAATGAAATACTACGAATCTTAGTTTAAGGTGATTATACACTGATTAAAACATAGTTATGAATATTATATTCTATTGCTGGCAATTAATCGCCCTAAATATTACACACTGTTCCTTTAAGTAAGTATGTTAGCTACTTTTCAATTTAACTTAGCTAATGTCAAATAGTAACGTTAACTCGTGGGTGTATTACTTCAACATCGTGGATGTAACGTTCAAGCTTTCTGACTACTTTCCTAACTTTACCTGAGTACGCCATAAGAGCATACCCTCATGGCGGAGTGCTCATGTGATTGGATGAAAATGGAGGAGACATCTGAGTGGCCACAAATAATCCCCTTGTGGAACATTGGTTTCAGATTTTTTAAAATCTTTGTTCTGTAAATCTTTTAATCTGGAAAGCAGGTTGTGCTTAACCTTGAAAGGTGCTATATGAATACAAGTATTAACTCATAGGTTAATACTCATAGGTTCGCCTGAAAAAAAGCACTTGTATTGAACTTTTTTTTTTTTTAAATAATGCAGCTGCAAGCCTAAAACCACGCCACAGTCATAGAACAACACGTTTTACATGTCCCCACAACATATTTTACTTCGATTGAGTGAAGCAGGCCAGCATAAATGGTCATAAAAATCTAAATTTAGATTTTCGGAACCAGCTGTTGCATTGCTGTATACTAATTGTATATACTATATAACTAAATATTAAATATATATTCACTTTTCTTATCACTAAGAGTGTTCAATAATCCTAATAAATCAGTTTGACACCATTTTGAATAATTTTGAGCAGTTATGATGTGTCATATCTGTCATTCATAACAATAAATGGCACATAATGTGTGTCTATGTGACTTTGGTAAGGCCGATTTACTCGTGTGAGACATTTTTAGATGCGGGATAGTCCAACGGGAGCTATGCAGGGGTGTTTACTGACTAAAAATCGCAAAATGCTGGGCAAACCCCCCTCTCTACATGGATTGCTCTACCCCACAGAATCGTCTGCCATTTTTTGATTCATTTCGCCAGCGCATTGATCTCACTCACAGACATGCAGCAGAACATGGCGGGCAGAGCTGTGCAAAAATCGGCTCGAATAAATCCGTTTTTCATCGCCAAAATGTAAGTTTTTTTTACCCAATTATTTTTCTCGTGACCTGCGGCTGATGTTGGCATGCATACCCATAACTTCTGAACGGTTTGAAAGAGAGTAATTTGGACGCCGCTGTACGTTTCCGGGTCGAATCGTGCTTCTAGCTGAACATATCTGAACTTTTCAGAAAGGTGCTGGTGCTGTCACTGTGACTCCTTTTCAGCTAACTAATCATATTTTAGAAGAGGAGCTGGGAGCTCTTTTCTAATGAAGCGCTGGGATGAAGTCCTCTCACGCCCCCTGCCAGAAAAACACCCTATACGGACACTCATCGGTGCTCTAGACATTTTACAGAAATTTGACTGCAAAAAATAAAAAATAAACGCAAATGCCTAACGAGAATATAGAATGACTGTTGGAGCTCTAATGGTGTAAAGGGCTGCTTTGTAGTGGCCTTATGTCTAAGCTTATGCTTCATAATGGACTGAAAACGAGTGCTCAGTTTTCTCTTGCTTTCATTCTCATGTGTTCTCTTTGTCTCCCTCCATGCTGCAGGCCAAAGGAAAGAAGCAGCTGTTTGTGCAGCTTGTGCTGGATAACATTTGGAGTTTATATGATGCTGTTGTCACTAGGAGGTAGGTGAAAGATATTACCCTAAAACACTTTGTTGCTTTTTAAAATCACGAGATGTATTTCTGTCTTAATTGAATGTTTTCTCTGTAGTAATTGGATGTTTAATTATGGAGAAATGCTGTACAAGGAGTGGGTATGTAGCAGTCCGAGCCAATGTGATGTCAGGTGTATTTGCTGATATGTACAGCAGAATAAGATTGCTAAAAATGTTACATTATTTGTTCTATATTTTTATTTACACCTGCTTTTATTTAAACTTAAAATACACCTCTTCTCAGAAAGCATGGAAGTGAAATGTCCAATACAAAGTAGCTGATGATGATGTTTCCAGGACAGTAGACTGCAGAATTGAGATGTCAGTAGAAAGACAAAAAGACGGAACAAACCAAAGGAAAGGTGAAAGAGAGGTTCAAGAAACATGGAAAGATGAGAACCAACTACTACAAACATGTTTGTGTCGCATTAGAACCAGGCGTGTTTGAATGTCTTTGCACAGTGACCAGCATTTCAAATGGGAATATTTCAAAGAAATATCAATTAATTTCAGTGGCACAGTTATTAGATCCGCTCACCTTTGAACCAAATGCATTCAAATTTTGTGTGCAGTTCAACTTTTATGAACTTTTGAGACAAACAAATTTACCAGTAGCAACGTTCTTTAGGAGGCCTAAAGGGAAACTTTTGAGGGAACAGAGGGCCTCTCATAGCCTATAAGCTGTGTTCCACCTTCCACTCTAGTTTAACGTTGTCCTGCTGGACTTCAAGCGGCTCTACTGCACATATTTGGTTTGGTTTGCAGACATTTAACAAGCCAGCTAGCTTGGAGAGCTTTTGTGATGGACTAGACGGACTAGACTGAGCGAATCAACCTGGTTTATTTCCCAGAAATGTGGTCATTGTGACTCTACAGGTGGTTGTAACTTTGTTCTTCTTCCGTTTTAAAGATGTAGGGAAACGAGAACTCATGTAAAACAATGGGTAACATCCAGCTGCAGCTTTCCAAAATAATTATATTTTTAATTAATCATTTTTTCATGAATCCGTTGATGAATACTGATTCACATGAAAGTAATTCCAGCTGTGTAACTCCAATAAATAAATTTGCAGCACTTATCAAATGCAAAATCAACTGGAAGAATGGTCAGCTTTCCATACGTTGAGAAAAGGCCATTACAACACAGAACACGCTATTTCATGTGAGGGATTACAATATCTGTGTCTGTGTCTAAATACATCTTATCAGAAACACCATGATCCGAAATGACATCGGTAACAAGGAGAAAAAGTCACATTGTGTTGGATAATTGTCCCCAGGCAAAAAATACATCTCCGGGTTTCTTTCTACTTGCAGATCAAGAAGTGACAACTGGAGTCTTGCTTTATTCTACAGCATTAGTTAATAATGGCACAGTATGTATTTGTCATTTCTATTTTTTTGTTCTTGCAATTCGGTAACTTGCAAGCACGAACCACTTGCTCTCTTTTGCTGCTTTTCTAGCACAAACACAGTGCAGCTATCCACAGCCTCACACACGGTAACAACCCAGTGTGCACGCATGAGCCGGTCTGACCTGAAGTTACCTCGGATGTAGATCCACCCATAGAGCCACAATGGCCTCATTCATGGGAAACCAGAATTGTCCTTCAAGCTTCTCAAACCCACACAGGTGCCCTGAGCTTGGATCATGTTATGCTGTGACAGCACATTTGTACTCGCTGATATTTCCACTAAACAGCTGCACTGGAAACCAGCTCAGGTCAGAGTGTGCGTGTCTGTGATGATGATTCATCCTGTTTGTGTGACTAGAGACGAGGAGAAAGTGGAGAAGGTGCTGACATCACTGGGGGTGAAGGTTCTGGCCAGAGACTTGCGTCACTCCGACCCCAAAGTCCTCCTCTCTGCCATCTGCAGCCAGTGGTTACCTGTGTCCCAGGCTGTGCTCTGTATCCTTTGTCTTGACTCTTTATCTGTTATCGCCTGTGTGATCACTGGCTTTGTTGGTTTGTCTGCCTCAGTTGAGCACTTTTTGGGGATGTTCGTGCATTTGGTTTCAAGTGTTCTTTAACTCAGACTGTAGTGATGGTGTGTGAGAAACTGCCCAGTCCCTTAGAAATGGTGGCAGAGAGGGTTGAGAAACTGATGAGCGTTGGAGCGCGACGATTTGACTCGTTGCCTGAACAGACGCAGGAGCTAAAAAGAGGTACGCAGACACACACACACTGGATCTGTATTGAATTTTGAATTGACCTCCACTTATTTTACACATTAAGGCCAGTGAAGCATTCGTGAAGAATGTGACTCTGCCTGTCTTCTGGGGCTCTGGCGTGGGATTTGCGAAAGAGGTGGATGCTTACTTGGCAGGGAAGCTCTATCTAAAATATGCTATCCCTTGCATTATGGGAAATGTAGGATCCAGTGTTTCTAGAGCTGAACTCATTCTATGGAGTAAAAGTCAGGTCCTTCCAACATCTGTTGCATCATTTTTCCTCTTGTTTTATGTTTTTATGTTTTAACTGTCTCTTGAGAGTCCATGACTTGTGGAAATGACACTGTAATGCAAATTCCTATCAGCATATTGTAAACAGTTTAGGAGAGATTCAAGCATCACTGCTATAAAACCATGAAGTCTGTAAGTAACAGGACACTGCCAGGTACTGTTGCATAGCAAAGCCGCTGACTGAACTAGCTTGCTACTGAGAGTGTAAATCTGAGATTCAGTCCATCAATACACAACCACAGATCCCTCCCAAATTCAGGAATCGCAATCCCTCCTGCTGGCTCGCTACATTTCCCATTCATATATTTGCCTCAAGCCACATCCAGGACATTCCTCATGACTGCAAACTCTTTCATGTAGCTGAAGCTGCCGGTAACGCTCAGCAGCTGCCTTACAGAACAATTGTCCTGATATGTAACGTTAGCTACACTAGCTAGCATTAGCTAACTTCATGACCTTTCTCAACTCAGTTACCAGTGGTGGAAAATGAATATTTTTCTACTACTTTACAGATACGGGACTCTTGATCTGGAGATACATAATCTCATAAGACATCCCTATGACTTACTGTAAAGAAAGCACAGGCACACTGTGGAAGACTGAACAGCAAAAAAACATACCAATATGATCAATAAAAGAAATGAAGGTAGTTTTCCTCATGAAAAAATAACTATTGATTAATGCAGACCTACAGTACCTACAGTATGGAAAGGTCCAACATGCACAATATAGTTTTAAGTGGATTAGAGAAGTTTTTCTTTTTTCAAAGACAAAAAAGGTGATGCTAATGTCAACTGATCAATTATATGCAAGCTAATTATGTGTCTGTCTTCCTTTCTCTATGCATATCTCCTGAGCCTCAAAGACACAGATCCATATGCAAAAATAAAGAAGTAAAACAAGTCCTTCAAATATTAAAAAAAAACAGAGGAGCAGACCCATCAGTACTTGGACTACATTTATTAGTCAGCAGATAAATTCATACCACTTGATCACATTTTGTTGCACGAGATATTACTACTAGATATACAGTTGTGTGAAAATGTGTTTGCCCCCTTCCTGATTTCTTATTTT
>NW_022280151.1:310883-313376 GCF_004355925.1 Anarrhichthys ocellatus
CTCTCTCTCTCTCTCTCTCTCTCTCTCTCTCTCTCTCTCTCTCTCTCATACAGTCATTCAGGTTCTTAGAGATCGTTAGAGGATCCCCCCACACACACACACCCCATTTTAAAATAAAAGCCCCACAGAATGAATTCTAACTGAAATGCTTGTGATGAAGCCTGACATTTAATAACCTGTTTGTGTTTATCTAACATTATGAGTCCATCTCTTCTCCCCCCCCACACCCCATTTCAAAATAAAAGCCCCACAGAGTGAAATATAACTGAAATGCTTGTGATGAAGCCTGTCATTTAATAACCTCTGTTTGTGTCAAACATTATGATTATGTCTCCTCTCCCCCCACCCAGCCCCACCCTTTCAAAATAAAAGCCCCATGGATTAACTGTATGTAAACATTAAGCTCAAAATGTGACTTTTTTGTTGAAATAATGAATGCTGTTACTAATACTGCTACTACTGCTGCTAATATTTCTAGTATTACTACTACTACTGCTGCTACTACTTCTACTACAACTTTTGCTGTTGCTACTATTACTAGTGCTATTACTGCTACCATCAATATTATTACTGCCACTACTGCTATTACTACCACTACAACTGCTACTACTGCTATTCATGCTACAACCAGTACTAATACTACAGCTATTAGTACGACTGCTACTACTACTACTACTATTACTGCTACTTCAAATACTGAAATTACTTTTACTACTACTACTACTGATATATTAAATACTACGACCACTACTACAGCTATTACTACTACTACTACTGATACTACTACTTCTTCTAAATACTAATACTTCTACTACTAATAATACTTCTACTACAACTACAACTTCTACTGCTATTACTACAAATATCACTACTGCTGACATTTTTTTAAGCTACAGAAACTGTTCAAATATCAAAATGTTCAGCTCTTTCAGGAGAGGGGTGCTTTGACCTTTCATATTTGTAATCTTTAAACTTTTTGAATTAAGCTTTTTTCAATTTTCTGTTGAATGGGATATCTATGGAGAAAATCTTCAAATCCTGTTATACTTCAACTTTCAAAGCCTTCTTCTTCCTCATACTTTCAGCTACAGACACCATAGTTAGACATTTCAACTAGAAGGGTTTTCAGCAGTGCAGTTTAAATGCTTTCGGGCTTCAACATTTTCCTGACGGGTAGTCTCCCATTTCTTAATTTTCAGCAATTTTTTTACAATTCATTTCAGCTTTCAGCATTCCAACGCATTTTCAGCAGGAAATGCATTTTCTAGTTCCATTTACATGTTTTTCATGAAATGATTTTAATAATGATTAAATGGATCAATCTTAGGACGCAGCTAACATTGTTTCACTCTTAACCCGTTAGCCTCACTCTATAAATGTTGCTCTGATGTCATTCAAGGACAAAAAGTCCAAAAACTGCCATGAAATTACATATTAATATTATCTTCAGTCCTGATCATAACTACCAAACATTCATTCATTTTTCAGAATGTTAACCCTTTCATTAAGTGCCATTTTTTACCACTTTTATGTGTATTTTATTGCGATTAAACGCATTATGTGCAAAGTTCAATAATTAATTCAAAAGTAGTGTATTGCGCACTTTTATTTTAAAAGTACTGCTATATGAACAAAAGTGCAATAACATTTGGTTTGCAAACACTTTAAACCAATAAGGTGCTTTTTAACAGCAGTATTCCCTTTACACAGTAGCAGTTCTATTTCTTGCACTCTCTGTGCTCAGTGTGCTGACTGTATGTGAAATGTTCCACTGCTGTGCAACAGGAATAAAATGTTTCAGCATGTTTCATCTAAATGTGTGTCTTGTCTTCATGACGGTCAGAGCATGTGAATGCAGCTCTACTGTTCATCAATATAATGCTGTAACTCCGAGGTGATGATGGTGACCCAGCGATGTCCAGTAGTCTCCAGTGAGAGCAACAGCTGGTGCACGTTGTAACGCCGCCGCTTTAGTATTCCTCTCCTTTTCATACAACTTGTGTATTCTTCTTGTGATGGTGTGTCTTGAGGCTCATACGTGACGTCATTCGTTGCGATCCTAAAGGTGCGTTCACAACAAACGCGACGCGAACGCACCTTGAGAACGTTCCTCAGACCGACATCTTCCACAATACTAATCGGCTGCAGTTTGTATCCACTTCGCTGTAGCATTTGTTAGCTTGTCTTGCTTTAGTGTATCTATACTTCCCCCACACGCTGCATCAACGTGGTCTGCTGAAGCCTCCATCCACTGTTTGTTTGGGTGATTTGCTGGCATCAACGGTGTGTATTGCATTTAAAAAAAAGAACTGCGTTAATGATTATCGCGTTAACACATTAATTAATTCACACCGACAATTATTTTATCGCGCGTTAACGCAGTTTTTTTTATTATTAAGCGGATATTTTTAACACAAGAACCGGGCAGCGAGCGATGAATAGCTGTGTTTGTGTGGCGTCACTTCCTGCTGCTGCTGCCACCCCCCCCCCCCC
>NW_022280151.1:313476-349868 GCF_004355925.1 Anarrhichthys ocellatus
AGGTCTCGGGCCTCTCTTCTTACCTAGAGACACAGAGGTGAAATCTGATTGGATAAAAACTCTACTTAATGAAATGGTTCCTTGTGACTGAGTCTCACTTTCTGTGTATCTTGTGTCTCCCTGTCAGCTAAGATGGAGAGTCTGCCACTGAAACAATCAAAGCCAGAGGAGGAAGTGGAGCAGCAGACCTTCATAGCTTTTGCGCGGGTCTACAGCGGAGTGGTGAAGAAAGGACAGAGAGTATTTGTTCTGGGACCAAAGTATGATCCCGCCCAGGGCCTCAGCATGGTAAACACAGTTATAGATCAACCTTTATAGTACTTCTCTCTGTGGAATGTACAGGTCTACTGTAAATATTAAGTTGCTTCACTTTTCAGCCCCAAAATATCTCTTCTGTTAAGGAATTCAGTAGGTTTTCCATGGTTTTCGTTGGTTTGTTTCAAACCTGTAGTTCAGGTGGAAAACCAAATCATCCATTGTTGCCTTTGAGCTCTGGTCTGCAAACACTGCCTCTTCACACACAAACTGCAAGTGACTTTCAAATGAAAAGTAGTGTTGATAGTCCATTCCTTCATGCTGGTTCCAGCTTCTCACATGTCTCATACAGTGGAAAGTAGTCAGACCCCTTTAAATTTTTCACTCTTTGTTTCATTGCAGCCATTTGCTAAAATCAAAAAAGTTCATTTTATTTCTCATTAATGTACAGTCAACACCCCATCTTGACAGAAAAAAACAGAAATGTAGAAATTTTTGCAAATTTATTAAAAAAGAAAAACTGAAATATCACATGGTCATAAATATTCAGACCCTTTGCTGTGACACTCATATTTAACTCACATGCTGTCCATTTCTTCTGATCCTCCTTGAGATGGTTCTACTCCTTCATTGGAGTCCAGCTGTGTTTAATTAAACTGATTGGACTTGATTAGGAAAGGCACACACCTGTCTATATAAGACCTTACAGCTCACAGTGCATGTCAGAGCAAATGAGAATCATGAGGTCGAAGGAACTGCCCAAGGAGCTCAGAGACAGAATTGTGGCAAGGCACAGATCTGGCCAAGGTTACTAAAGAATTTCTGCAGCACTCAAGGTTCCTAAGAGCACAGTGGCCTCCATAATCATTAAATGGAAGAAGTTTGGGACGACCAGAACTCTTCCTAGACCTGGCCGTCCAGCCAAACTGAGCAATCGTGGAAGAAGAGCCTTGGTGAGAGAGGTAAAGAAGAACCCAAAGATCACTGTGGCTGAGCTCCAGAGATGCAGTAGGGAGATGGGAGAAAGTTCCACAAAGTCAACTATCACTGCAGCCCTCCACCAGTCGGGGATTTATGGCAGAGTGGCCCGACGGAAGCCTCTCCTCAGTGCAAGACATATGAAAGCCCGCATAGAATTTGCCAAAAAACACATGAAGGACTCCCAGACTATGAGAAATAAGATTCTCTGGTCTGATGAGACCAAGATTGAACTTTTTGGCGTTAATTCTAAGCGGTATGTGTGGACAAAACCAGGCACTGCTCATCACCTGCCCAATACAATCCCAACAGTGAAACATGGTGGTGACAGCATCATGCTATGGGGGTGTTTTTCAGCTGCAGGGACAGGACGACTGGTTGCAATTGAAGGAAAGATGAATGCGGCCAAGTACAGAGATATCCTGGAAGAAAACCTCTTCCAGAGTGCTCTGGACCTCAGACTGGGCCGAAGGTTCACCTTCCAACAAGACAATGACCCTAAGCACACAGCTAAAATAACAAAGGAGTGGCTTCGGAACAACTCTGTGACCATTCTTGACTGGCCCAGCCAGAGCCCTGACCTAAACCCAATTGAGCATCTCTGGAGAGACCTGAAAATGGCTGTCCACCAACGTTCACCATCCAACCTGACGGAACTGGAGAGGATCTGCAAGGAAGAATGGCAGAGGATCCCAATATCCAGGTGTGAAAAACTTATTGCATCATTCCCAAGAAGACTCATGGCTGTACTAGCTCAAAAGGGTGCTTCTACTCAATACTGAGCAAAGGGTCTGAATACTTATGACCATGTGATATTTCAGTTTTTCTTTTTTAATAAATTTGCAAAAAATTCTACATTTCTGTTTTTTTTCTGTCAAGATGGGGTGCTGAGTGTACATTAATGAGAAATAAAATGAACTTTTTTGATTTTAGCAAATGGCTTCAATGAAACAAAGAGTGAAAAATTTAAAGGGGTCTGAATACTTTCCGTACCCACTGTACATCTGCTGATGTATCTTAGAGTTTGGACTAGAGACCATTTCATAGACTAGACGAATAAACGATTGATTCAGAAGATAATTACCAGATGAATCGATAATGAGCTTGGAGCTCGAAGCTGAATTACCTTTTTTTGTCACAAACAATGACTAACGAGTATGAACAGGATGAAAAGAGGCGTCTCATTGCAAATAACAAACTGCCCTAGCCTAACACTAACTCATTATTAGTTTTTTTTTTTATTACAGTCAGTTAAATAATTGCAGTTTTAACTCAAGAACCCATTACATGTACTGTACCATGTTTCTCTTGTGTTCCACATTGGATAAAAGGCAACGAGTAAACAACACTGTTTGGATGGTTCAGTCTGGAAGTCCTAACTGCAACAAACAGAGATGTTTAAGGCATGCTGCTTGAGCAGTACCAACAGAATTTCATGGGAGCGGATGAAAGAGAATGGAATCACAGCAGTTTTCTTTTAAAACAGACATGACATCAGTTCTCCAATAATGAATAACGAATCAAAGAATCAGGTGTTTGCAGTTTATATCTCCAGAAAAAAATATTTCTAGGTTAAACTGTCACAAACTAGCTCAGGAGATGTGAGACGGACAGACATGTTAACAATGGATGGTGGATGTGAGGCAACCGTCCCAGGATGCAAAGTACAAAGAGGAAATGGAGCTCCATCAACAAAGCAGCAGCTGTGGTGCTTACTGCCAAAGCAACAATTACCTCTAAATCACAGCATCTGCATTTTTGATACATGCAGACATTGCAGATCATCTGAGCCACGAAATCATTACATCTCAGAATCAGAATCAGAATCAGCTTTATTGGTGCGCATACATGGAATTTGACTCCGGTTACACATTGCTCTCTTACATACATACATAGAATATACAATAAACAAGAGAAATATATCTACTGTTTCCATTTGACCTTGTTTTTTAAATCCCAGCTGAGAGGGCAGAGGAGCGTCACCTAGCTGTCCATGCATTGTGATCCCAGTGCTACCCTGTGAGCCTCTTTGCTCCTCATGTTCATTGCTTGTCTCCTCTCTGCCAGCTGCCAGAGGGTGTCAGTGCTTCAGACTGTGTGACTGAGGTGCCTCATCTGTCCTGCTGTTCCATGGAAAGCCTCTACCTGCTGATGGGAAGAGAGCTAGAGGAGCTGGAGGAGGTGCCTGTAGGAAATGTCCTGGGTAAGTACATTCCCTTTCTTCCTTCTGGTTATTGCATTCAATTGGTTGTTCCTCTCTTTAGTTTGTAATCTCACCTGCGTAGAGATGTTGGAATCAGGTGAGTGTGCTGATGGTGCTTGCAATGTCTTTTTTCGAAGAGAGGCTATGCAAGAACATCCCCCACGATCCACATTTTTAGGATTTGTTTCAAGGAAATACACAAATTGTTCTACAACGAAGAGCGAAGGAGTTCTTTTTGCTGTCATGATCTTGCCATCTTACTTTATAGTACTGATTTGAGGAACACTGCTGCCTACAGTATGTTACTGTTATTGTCAAAGTCAACCGCTGTCTGCATCTGTACTGAAGTATGAGCGAATCTTTAGTGTCAAAAAGTTCTACTACACTGATGGAGACAGCCATCGATAAGCACAACAGCATACCTACTTGAATCACAGAACAAATTGGAGATTCAGTGGTCCTACAGACTAATCCACCATAGCACACTGATTTGACACCACCTACTCTAAGACCATCTATTCTGTCAAACATTTCTGTGGTAGACAGGTGGTTTGGACTTTTAACACACTCATATCGTGGAAAAGGCAGTAAATCAAACAACGTTCTTTGTTTTGTCGATAATATTGGCCAATTGAAACAAATATATTGGTATCAGCGGCTGATAAGTAACAAGAAATTGCAGTACAGAAAACTAAAAATATTATTGAGACCATTTAGACAGAAAGACGTACTAATCTAGAACAACCGTGGTGATGTCACCTGTTGTTGTGGTTTATTTGTAAATGGTGTATATCGTGTCCCACACTCTTATCAGTACTGATGCTAGTACTACCACTATCACACATGTGTTTCTGCTCTTTTAAAGCTGCTCTCATCTGTTCAGGGTAATTGATTATACACATTACAGTACATTTATTTCACTGACAATGTTATCCATAGTAGACTGCGGACTAGGGGGGGGATTTCTAGGCACCTCACGATTCCATTCCCATTCAGAGGGCTGCGATGCGATTATAAAACGATCATCTCGAACATTTTTTCATACATGATTTATTTTTTTCTCACAGTGACTATCTGCTATTTTTAAAACAGCATATTTGTAATGATTCATAATTAAAAAACAGATGAATTTACTTCCATTATCCTTTATTAATTGAATATAGGTAACAAATAAAAGAGAGGGTTACACGGTTGAACCGGTATACCGCCCAGCAGTAGCTCCCGTGCTTACAGTCGATTGGACCCGACTGAATAGCTGTCGCTCTCCATGCTCCTGTCTTACAACACTTTTTCCCCTCCTTCTCTTCTGGCACCATCTTTGGCTGACACCGTCACAAGCCAATTACTGCTGCTTCAACTTGAACTATAATATGTAAAACCCCTTCTTAAACAACAAAGAAAATAAAACTCTTCAGAAAGCAAAAGGCTGCATATTACCATTTCCCTTAGGCTTTCTTCCTTTTCAAGGAAAAGTTCATTTTAAATGCATAACAGATTTCCACTTAATGAAATAATAGTGCTGCACAAGGCTAAGGCTGCACACTCATAACTCTAAGGATCTGACTCTCTTTCTCGCTGAACCACATCAGATCACAGTCTTTATGCTGAGACGCCTCCAGCTCACATATTCAGGGTGACGTCTCATAAACGATCACAGCACGGTGCCGTCTGACTCATGGTGTCTTTTAGAGGATCAGTGAGTTGGCTCCTTGGTCAGATCTCTTCACAGTACATAGTGATGTAGCAAAGTGGTTCTTTGGTCTGTGTGGATAGCGGTAACGTTTTGGGCTGGGTCTGTTCTTCAGAAGATGGGCTGCTTCTTTTAGCTCCAGTGAAGGGAAGGTTTTGATTAGTTTTAGTTGCATTTTAGGTATTTGATTATTGTTTAGGCTGATCTAACAACATTTATGGTTTTGGAATGACATGTTCAACTAAACCATGGGTGTGATGTTCAAGTGTCCATGTCCTTTTGGCCATGTAGTGTATTTGTAGCATACATTGCTATGAAACTGCAATACAGAGGGCAGCAGAGCAGTAAGAAGCACTTCTAGAAGTTCAGAGCAGACCAGATGTGTGTTGAAATGTCCAGCACCTTTTCTCTCGGCTTATCCCTCAACATAAATTTCTCTACTTCGCTTCTTTGCTGATAAAAAAGAAACAATAAATTGGCAGATCTTTGAACAGTTTTTCCCAAAAAAGGACAGAATGGCATGTATTGGGGCTAATTCTCTCTCAGACTACCTTAACACAGTCCTTTGTTTGATTCTCTTCACTGGTTTCCATTAGTAGCATACACCCAACCAGCTTCAGGATTTATCTGTGATTGCCGCTGAGGGAGAGTACACAGCTGTCTTGATGGTTTTTGGTGGTGAGCAGTTTGTCACAGGGGTTGAAGACGTGGGCAACATCAAATTCTCATCATCAATGCCTAATGTGAAGCAGCTGTCTGAGGAGACTCAGCCACAGCTCGAGTCCTCCAAGTCAGTCCTCTGGGAGGAGAGGGGAGGGAAAAAGAATGATGCTGATTCAACATTGATGAAAACATTTGTTTTGCATTAGGCCTCTCTCTCTGCTGCCAGCGGTGACTAGTGACCTAGATCTTTAGCAGAACACTGACTGAATGATTTTACTGAAATCAACCACATGGCAGAGGTCAGCTGGGTTCATGTCAGTGCAGCGCAGGTCTCATCATGAATAGTGACACCGTGTCTTGGAGAGTTCTGTTAAAGTTGATGCTGATTTTTGGTGATTCTTTAGCCTCGTTGCATAGGTTTTTCTTCTTTAGAGATAGATCAAGATGGCTTTGGCCTAGAGACTGGTAGCAGGGGGAAAAACAGAAATAGCACATAAGGCCCTGGACCTTAGAAACAGCAGTAATAAAAAACAGTCCAGTCTCTGGAGAGTTTTGGACCATGTCACAGATGGAGTTAAACAATAGTTCAATCAGGAGAGACCAGTCAGATAATTGTTTATTATTAAGATGATATGTGATGATAAAGTCTTGACAGTCTTTGGCGTTTCTCATCTTTTTTGAAAAGTTGTAGACCATTTCACAGTAATGGTAAACATTATTGCAGTGTATTTGAATGACATAACCTGACAGGAAGTAAACATAGACCCAAGTTGTTGCCGAGCAGTTCAGTTCAGTTGAAACAATACTCACAGAATTTAGTATTCTTGAATGTTTAAATTTTATTTATTTACTTCATTTTGTTTCAAATTGGACATCTTCAATATTTTAGTTTTTATGTGAGACTATAGCCCAAAGTTCTTTCTTTAAGTGTTCTTAAAGTTCTTTAATTAATAAATAGAAAGCAATGTTATATTTGCCTCCTCCCCTTTTCTTTGCTGATCCGAAAAATGATCCGAACCGTGACTCAAGAACTGTGATCCGAACCGAACCGTGAGGTTTATGATCCGTTGCACCCCTAGTCATTACACTGAAGCATTTTCTCTGAGCGTCTAACTATGATGTGTATGAGTTTCATGCAGACACTAAAGGGTTCCTTCTGTATCTGTATCACTGGGGCTGAGAACCGGCTGGTTCAACTGTGTTTTACAAACCAGAATGTTTGGGATATAAGTCCCTGAAAAAGCAACACCTGTGGTGACAGCTTTGGTAGGAGAGTGTGGTGGTGCAGTTCAGTTGAGACACGCAACAATGGGAAAAGTGATGCTTTTAGTTTCCCTGTTACATTGACATATGAAGACTTCAAAATGAAAAGAAGAGTCCCACCTATAGTAGGGAAAACGAGACCAGCACCAGATCAGTTGGTCCCCCCTGAAGAACGCACCGGCAGCTGGTTGTCTAAGAAATTACACACTAGGTTTATATTAGCACAGGGAATAAAATCCAGTGTGATTTAAAAAAAAAAAAATACCCAAACGTTACTGGGAAATGGAATTAAAGTATCAACGCACTCCTCAAACCTGTGCTCATCATCTACAGTTTACACTGACAAATGCATAAGAAGGCAGCAAAACGCACATGGTGGACGTTCTGAATGAGAACGTTATATATGTATTCATACATGCCGAAACAACCTGAGCACATGTCCTGCACCGTTAATTAGAGCTACTGCATTGCTTGGGCTGATCGTGGTTTAAGGAGCAGTTCATGTTGGGACTGTTTTATGACCTGGTTGGAATGTAAATATTTGCTTTGATTGAACATTTTTGGGGGACATTAGTAGTTTTAATATTGTATTATCAGCTGCTCAGAGCTAGTGTTTGGAAGTTAAACAGCTCATAATTCATCTCTAATATCTGTTTTATATTAATGTTAAAACATCTCCTTCAAACAACTGGATTTATTCAAGTTTCTTACCAAAAACTACATTCTACAAGATTACATTTGAACACATGGTCATTTTAAAATGTACCTTCATCCAAAACTTTTTTTTACTGTTTGGGGCTTGAACACATCATAATCTAACTAAATGGAACCTCTGCACATTAGCTGTTAGCCTCATTATAAGCAGGACTGTGCTGCCACCCGGCTGCTAACAGCTAACCTTAACTAGCTCTCCTCCTGCCGATTTGTTGTATGCAATGTAGAATTATCAGGGATCAGCGACTAGAAAGCATTAATGCAGATCTCCTAATCGCATATTTTATTGACTATCGGCGACCAATTATTTTATTTATTTTTCACCTACCATCAACCAACTGCACGAGGCATTCCACTTGCTGTAAAACACCGTTTACTTGACGTGGGCAAGTGTTGATGTCGAGAATGATGTGTGTGAATGATTAGAGTCCTGATGGACAGGTGTCATTTCCAAAGCTCCAGAATGGCCATCGGTGGGCGTGTTTCACAATGACACCGAGGCTGGATTCATAATTAAAAAATGAATCTTTTTCTCATAATTGTCAACTTTCATCTCTACTTTATACCGTACCAAAATGGTACCCACGATTGTTTTTCCCCTGAACTACCAGACAATGTTCCTGTATTACTAATGTATAAGTGCTGGTCTTGATTTGAGAGGAAGCTGGCAAAGGGAGTTCAGAATCCCTACGTTGAGTCTTGTTTTGTCTCTTGGAGGGCATAATGCATGTGTTGTCTGATGTTGAGTAAGCTGCTGCTGTTGAATGAATTGACCTTGATGTGAAGAGAAACAGAATTGGGCCACTATTGCTACACATCGAGCCTACTTGTGCGCGTTGTGTGGCGTTCCCTGATGCTCCCGTTTCATCTGGCTCTTCCTCTGCCGTCCTTGACACAGTTTCCAGTCCCAGCCGAGGCCGTGACACATTCTCCACCTCATCAGTCCTCCTCCCTCACAACCCTCTCCTCTCCTTCTTTCTCCTTCACTGTCTCTCTGTCTAGGTCTCCCTCCCACTGTCTCTCTCAACCTGCCTGCTCTAGATTTGTTCTCCTCAAACATAGCCTCAGGTCTTTGAAGCTCACATTAACGAGTCAGTTAGTCTTTGTCAGCAAATGTGTGGCCAGAGCAAAGGAAAAGAACATCATTTAAAACCTTTACAGTCACTCCACAACATGATCTTCTCTTGCAGAGTTCATACAAAATCAGCAACAGGTTACATCCTCCCATGTGATTCCCCCAGTTAGGCTTAATGTCTGTCTTGATTTTGTCTCCCCAGAAGTGTGTTGGAGTAGAAACACAACAAGATGAAAAGATGATATAATGTGTTTGACCTGTATGTGTTCACAGTTTTTCTCTGAACCTCCTCTGTGGTAGTTCCTGCTGCAGTAGTGGTCCCCAGTGATGACATCAGCATCAAACAGCATCAGAGACAATAACAGAGATCGTTTGAAATAAAAAATTGGCCAGTGGGATGAGACACTGACGTTTGAATATCTTTTGGAATTCATTGCATTTATTAGGTGCAAAGTAATCATAGGCAGTCTCACCAAGTCCAGTATTTACCCAAGACGTACTGGAGTTAAACAATCCTGGTTTTATATTTGAGGAAAGAAAAGATGCAGGCAGTCCTCTATAAATAAAAATTAAGAATTTAATATCTAGTGAGGACCAGCCTTTCTTTTCACAATACTACACAGTGAGAATGATATTTATCAACTAATTTGAGTTGTCTGTCAGTGTCAAGCTAATCTTGCATTCTGCTGCACATAACTGCAACTTTTATTGTTTGTGATGGAGCATTTGGCTTTTAGCTCACAGCTGCCAGAGCTACACAAACAGTTGACTGCGTCTCTGCTGCTCTGAGGCCAGAGACAGATATTCTCTACCTTTTTCCTGGGCCTCGTGCATATTGTGAAAAAACAAACTCAAAGCCTAAATAAACGCTTTGTTAGCAAGAGTTAGAATAAAGGAAATGGTTCTTATTCAAACCTCTCTCCAGTACAAAACATTGGACACACACAGTCCAGCTCCAGGTATCCTATGGCTCCCTCTCTAAATCTCCCTAATCATTGTGATCAAAAGCCTTTTGTACACGCCTCCAGTCGCTGTTACTCCTGTGACACGAAGCTGAGACACACGTCTGCTTAGATAAAGAGAGAGTATCTGTTGTGTGAGACGTACAAGTGGAAAGACACGCCTGATACTCTTGTGGTCTAGACAGGGGGTTAGACAGTAGCGGGTTGTGTTCATTCAGTCCCATTACAGCAGTGCCCGTTGCAGACATACCTGGTTGAAATCTGATCTCTACTGAGTTCACATTTCTTCACATTTTTCTGTGCCAGTTGTTTCATATGATGCTCAAAACCAAATTCCAAGCTATTCAACAGATTGGACTACTTTCTTTTTAACACCATTGAGTGAGGGATGGGAGGGAAATGCAACCTGGAATCATGGCTCTTGAGAATGAACCACATCTTGTCTTGTCAGCATATGGTACCTATTGAGATTATGTAAATGGTAAATGGACTGTACTTGTACAGCGTTTTCTAGTCTTTCCGACCACTCAAAGCGCTTTAACTCTACATGTCATCATTCACCCATTCGCACCCATTCATACACTGATAGCAGGGGCTACCATGCAAGCGGCCATCTGCCCATCAGGACTATCTACATTCACACACCGTAGGCACAACTACGGGAGCCATTTTGGGGTTAAGTGTCGTGCGCAAGGACACATCGACATGCGACTAGCGGAGCTGGGGATCGCACTGCCGGTCCTCTGAATGAAGGACGACCTTCTCTCCACTTATTAATTATTAATTAACTAGAAGATTGTAATTTCTTAAACTTCAGAAAATGTAAACATGATAACACGCGTCGCATCCACACAGGTACATGCATCCTCATCGAGGGGATCAAACCTCCGCCCTTGGGCTTAAAGAACAACCCGCTCCACCCACTGAGACGCGACTACTATTTCAAAATAACTTGAATTTAAGAGGAGCCGAATGCAAACAAGACTGTCATCCACATAGAAATAGGTCTGTGTTTGGGTGATGGTATTGTGTATTCAGCTTAAAGTAGAGAAAACGGTTGACATGATTTATACAAGTTTAGCTAACAAATCTCTCACACATCATGTGTCGGCCCTGAACAAATGAGAATAATGCGACTGTTTGTTGATGATCTAGTGTGGTGTCTGTGGTTCTCGCGGTCAGAGGACGAGTTGCTGGGACAAGTTGAAAAAAAATGTACTCATCATCAACTCAAAGATGGCAGCGAAAAATAGCCTGTACAGTACATACAGTTATGACATAAGGATAATAACATGTAAAGGCATGGTGAAATATTGTAATGCTATGTCCCCATGTGAATGGTTCATATCTGTTTCAATATGCTATGTATCTGTGAGAAGAAAATCAAAAGTGTTTTGGTTCCAAAATTCCTCTCTTTCCACTTCCTGAAAAACGTAAACATATTTTTGGCGGTTACATAAACATATCCAATTAAATGTAGTAATGGTCGACCGACAGGGATTTTTCATTGGCCGATGCAGATAATTACAGGGCGGCTTATTGTTTTATATTGAGTTTATGTAAAGCATATTCCTCAATAAAGACAAGTAGTAAGAGTTGTTGCTGATGTGATGTCGGTGTGGCTATCAGCAGATGATTTTCTCTGTCAATCTTTGTGAACCGCACGTGTCATGTGGAACTGAAGGCGATACAGGGATCCTCTCTCTGAGCGCTGCTGCTCCTTCTGGCTTTGTGGCTGCTCTAACCTGTTAACGTGAGCCATGGAATTAAACTAAGAGGTTCCACTACACACACACGCACAGACCCACACACACAGACATACACACCCACAAACACACACGCACGCTGCTCAGGTAGGTGGTGTGGCCCAGGTGTTAGCTGTCTAGTGTCTGCCTAGTGGAGCCTCCTGCAAAGGGGAGTTCTAACTTGGTTCCACAGCAGACACTCTGACAAGGCTTTCTTTTGTTGGCGAGGCCGATTATCTCAAAATGACTTTACCCTGCAAGGTGAATTCGTGTGCAAACTTGAAAAGAAAAGAAAACTGGTTTTCATGTCCTACATCAAGTCTGCACACAGCCTCACCCCGTCCTGCAGCGGTTCTGATAGTAATTATGGTACTTGTAAAATGTGTAGTCATAGTAGATTAGGCAATGGGAGTGGTAATGAGTGTTTGTGATTTTACTTGTCTGTCACAAAGTCGTCCTGAGTTAACCATCTGCTGATCAGTAGGAGAAACCTCCAGAGGCTGGAGGCAGGTCAGCTCTGAGCAGTGTAAAATTAGAAAGTCACCAGCCTAAATAGATACCCAGCTGTGTGCGTGGGTGTTGGCTGCAGGCAGATGGCTGGAGAACATGGCCCCATAGGGTTTGGCCTATTTCCTGCTCACCTCCATTGTTTCCCCTCTGTTCAGCGTACCTGGTCTCAGACAGATTCAGGGCCTGGCTGACTTCATCCCACAGCATCACTGATATCTCAGAGCAATCAGCCATAGTGAGTATCTTCATGGCTCCCTCTCATGCTGTGTTCTCACGCTGTGTTACTGCTGGCTGCCTGCCCTCATTCTTCGTGTGGGCCAATCGCTGCAGGCATGCAGCATTAACACAGCCGGTAGATGGCGGGAGTGAGGAGTGAAAGTGGATGCTTCACTTGTCTTATGAGCAGAGACTGACTGTAACAGTCCCGCTGGGACCCAGGGACCAGTGTTTTACAGATGTATGTGGAGAACAACATGAGGACTGTAGTAGACAATGAAACAGGAGACAGCAGAATAAGCACTAGAGGAGGGACAGGAACAAATTATCAGTAGCAGTATCAAATGATCAGTAACACTGATATACATGAACAGATTATTGTTCATGTGGTAATATCTAATGTGTATAAGTATGACCCTTTTCAGACACATATATGAATATAATACAGTAGGGGTTTCATAGCCCAGGCTGCTCTTGGATTCACTGCAGCATCTGTTGTCATTGACCGTAGCGTTGTTATTGCCAAGCTCAGTTGCTATGGTGTTTACCTTTAGCTCTTGCTAGAATAGAGACTGAGCTGTCTGGCAGAACACAGCAAGGATTTTTTCATTTCACTGGCAGTTTTTGTGACAGAAAAAGAAAATAACTAGCTGTGTTCCACAAAGAATTTTTAAAATGATTTATCACATTTTGTGTGAAATGCTGATGTAATTATTTATGCAGAAGACTCAACATTGGTACGTGCTTCACCATCATTAGCAGAGCTGAGAGAGAATCTACATGTTGACCTGCCAACTGTATTATACTACACTATTGTATAATATTCCAATTACATGTATTCAGAACATATTGAATGATAACCCCCGTATCATGGTATATGTCGTATTGGCAGATTCTTGCTAATAGAAAGCCTTAGTGAATGACGAGCGAGTGAACTATGCTGAATAAAATGGAATCTTTCCCACATAACTCTGTTTCTGTGTTGGTGTTCTACTCTGACGCCCACTGGGTTAGAATAAAGGCTGTGCTCTTTATTTACCCTTTGCCCATGTGAATAAAGTTGTTTTTCACATGCTTAACTCGGAGTGAACATACTCAGAGTTGATTGAAACTCTGATCAGCTAAGACTTTCCTGTCTCTGGGTCAGATTCAGTCTTACTTAAAGCTGCTGGAATGGACCACAGCTGTCTGACTGGAACACACAGCCAGCAGCAGATATTTCATACTTCTAAAGTGTACTATTGTGGTTCATGTACTTGAACACACATTAGTATAAGAAGCCATCTGATGAAAGCTTTGATACATGTTTTATTTTCTTAATGCAGAGTCATTCAATTGTCAAAGTAATAACCAATTTAAATGTATAACATGCTACAATTACCTAAAATAATCCATCTCAATCATCACTTTTGACCCACTCGAAGTGTGTGGTGGGATCTGTATCTGCAGAGACCCTGCCCTCTGTCTGGACTTTCTCTTTCCTTCTTAGTGTGCTGTGTTCCCCCAGCCAATAAGCAGCTTGTGCAGCCCGGTCTCCTTCCCAGGCCGACACCCCAGCTTGTCATGCTCCTCGGTGTACCGAGGTTTGAGGTATGGCACTCTTCATACAAAGCGATACAAAGCAGCACCGGACAGGTTGTGACATCGTTCTGTGTGTTTGCGTTTCCTCTGTCCCTCTGCTGTGTGCTGCTATCTGACTGTCTCAGTGACCAAGTGGAGATACAGACGGACACAGACAGCCCACAGCTGGAGGAAGTTTCATTCGTTCAGGATCTGGTACCTTCCCTCAGACTTGTGTGGATGCGTTTATTAGTGCTTTTGAACATAACCGCAATAAAACAATCAGCTGATTCGATTTTGGCAGTCAAAGGTCACTGTCCCCCACAAAATACATTTTGGTCATAACTCAAAAATGTATCGATTATTAATTGTATTATTACAATTTCACACAACTGTCGAATATGATCAAATAATGAAATTATGTCAATTCGGACGGACATACATTTAAAATGCCACCTGACTGTTTGGCGGAGGCCAACATCCGCAAGCCATTTTTTGGTCGACTACACAGCAGTGTTAGTACTAACGAGAGGAACTTTAAGGATGCCACTAACTGAATGCTTGTAGAAAGCAGTGTAATTCAGAGCACAGTATTAAACAAGTATTCCAATTATCACATGTTTTAAAACTGTTTCGTTCGTGATACATGTTTATGATGTGGCATTAGTGGTCTTGTTTTTATTTGAGAAAAATGGCATACATCATTATAAATAAACCTGTCACATGATGTTGTTTAATAAGGTAATATAATAAGTTGTGTGTTATTTGTGTATGTAGTTCCCTCACTACTACTTACTGATGCATTCACACGATGCACTAGCACAGCTCACAGACACACACGCACACTCACTCACTTGGCTCTCTAAAGCTCAAGTGGGACTTTCCAGTGCAAGGGAAATTCCATAGGATGTTAAAGGGGAGCAGATTTCCGAGGCTCTGGCCTTGTGCTTAATATAACACGATCCACACAGAACATTTAACAATTTCCAGCCCCACATCGTATGTATTGCTTTTCAATCTGCTGTTTTCCACTGCTACAGTGCTTCTCTAGATAGAAGAAACTAATTGATGCCATACGTCTGGCTCTGCGATGCTTCCTGAGAATGACAGTCAGACTATGAAGACAAATCAATGTCAAAATCTGCCAGCACAAATGAGATCCGCCCATGCAACTCAAACAGCCGCGCACGCAAATTACTTTCGCGAGTTTCTTTACATCACTCCGTGTTAAATATCTCTGCTCGTGGGCTTTAATTTTGGTCACACGGTCAGAGAAATATTCTGCGTGGAGTGATGTAAAAGCGCTCGCGAAAGTAATTTGCATGCGCGGCTGTTTGAGTTGCACGTGCGCGACCTGTACACATGCGTGAGCATCGATCTCATTTGTGCTTGCAGATTTTCACATTGATTTGCCTTCATACAGAATTCCTCTATTATGTCCATGGATAAGACACAAAGTCCCACTTCCTCATGTATCCTACTCTTGAAAGCCTGAAACTCTGTCAAGCACTAATCAGGAAATCCAAACAGTACTCCCTATCACAGGGCGTGGCTATGGTGCTGTGGAGCTCACTTGCCCAAAATGTTATAGGAATGTATCTGAGAATCAAAGTTGAAGCAGCACAGTCATTTTTCAGTATGAATCAAAATAATTGCTAACACGGAATCCTGAAGATCCTAAGAGCTAATTGAATTAAATTCACTTAATCAGTAACACGGTTAACAGTTCAAACCAGCCTCTAGCCAAACTGTTAACCATCTAGGCAGATAAGTGTCAACTTGCTACCAATCAAATGACATCTAAACTTTATGATGAGCCGTTAGCAAATTAGCTTAATGTGTTTTTAGAAATGGGCACCACTTCCAACACCTTGGTGTTGAGGCTGAAGCCGCCATTGAGGCAAAGACTCAAAAGCCCGACTTACGACCAGGACAGTTCCAAAAAACACAGTTTGTACTTTCAAAGGTTCGGGACACGGTAGGCATTCGGGACAGGCAAACTGGGGTGAATGAAACTCCTCGATAAGAGTTGCTGCCATGATATTGTTGTACCGTAACCCCCCCAGTCCACCAGATACTGGTGCCCACGGCCTCTACGATAGACCACCAAAAGTAGCCTACAGTGAAGGCTGGCCATCATCGATGGAAAGAGGGAAGGGACCAATGTACCGGGGAGCCAATTTATGGGACTCAACCCAAAGGGGAAGGTCACGAGTGGAGAGCCCCACCCTCTATCCAGGCCGGTAAGAAGGTGCAGTGACCCGCCGATGGTCCGCCATCTTCTTGCACCAAGCGCCACAATGCCTGCCCGGCCCCACCCCACACCTGGCGGCATCTGCGAATGAGGGCCTGAGCAGAGGGGACGCCAACCTCGTTCTCTACATCTGGAAACAGCAATGGCCGATAACTATAAGCACACTGGAACGAGGAGAGACCATAAGCAGAGCATGGCAGAGAGTTATGGGCATACGCAACCCAAATGAGTGCAGACCTGTCTCCAGCTCCAGACGGTGGCACCTAGCAAAGGAGCAGAACACCTTCCAGAACTGGGACAAAACCACGTCCCTAGGGAAACCATGGAGACGAAAGACATGGGACAACATCATCTCTGTCGTTTCCTTGGCGGAGGGAAACTTAGGCAGGGTAACACAATGAACCATTTTAGAAAATCTGTCCACAACTGTCTAAATGCGGGCGTTAACTTCCAAAGGCGGTAGCCCTGTGGACATGTCCGACCAGGGACTCGCCCTCCTTCCTCTCTATGGCGCGCCACCAGAACAGCTTTTCAATAAAAAACATGGTCTGCCGAACCGCTGGACGGCAGGCGAGGCAGGAAGTGTTGGCCCAGTGGATGACTTGGGCCTGTTGGGAGACTTGGCTCTGCGGATATACCCCAAATTCTTGTGATCAGTCCACACAAGGAATGGTTTGATCGGCCCTCTAGCCAGAGCTGCCACTCCTCCAACGCCACCTTAACCGCCAGCAGCTCTGTTTCCTACATCGCAGCTCCTCTCTGCAGCTGAGAGCTTCCTGGACAGACAAGCAAACAAATTAAGCTTGATGTCCGAGGGCGAGCGTATATCGTTGCATATAGCATCCAATATGGAACTCCTCCGGAGCTTCTGGAATGCCAACTCTGCCTGGGAAGACCACTGAAACTTGACATGAGGGCATGACATGCTGTGTTCACACCTTGCTGAGATCTGAACTCAATGCAAGCCAGGCCACCTCGGCATGTGGAGTGGCTGATCGGATCCGAGTGCGAGCTAGATCCAATCTAAGATTGTACAGACTTGAGAGTTAATACGTCCTGGCATAATGAGGAAAGTCTCATTGAAAAGAAAAGTGGCTAAAGAAAGAGTCTCTTGAGAAACGATGAATTCAAAACCAGGCCACTTGGAGCTACATGTAGCAGGAGAGCCTAATGTGGGATCAAACAGCCCTCGGGTCAACCATCCCAGCTGGAAAACTCCTGCTACTTTAGAGAGCCAGTCCATCCAGTTATCCAGCTTAACCTGCTATCCAGAAGTATATCAATACTTTTATTTGTCTTCTTAAAAATGTCTCCACTAATTTTGCTGAGAAATTACATTACATTAAATCATTATTTGTCTGGATGAAAGTACAAGTCTTTCATTGTGTCTGGAAATGGGTGAGAAGAACATGTACATCAGTGCTGTAGGATTACTTCTTATCATCCTGAGGTACAGTATTAGTGAGAAATAGTATTAGTGAACACGTGCCAGTAATACATCTGCAATCTATGTTGAAGGTCAGCCAAAGTCTGGCCATCCAACCGATGCCCTTACTGCTGCCTTCTTCATTCATTCTGGTATGTCGGATTTGCACAACTCCTATTCTGATGCTTCCATTCTGAATGTAGCCCCAGTCCATTATTTGTTGAATCAACCACCCACTTTCAAGTTCACAAGAATTCTGAAGGCAGCATTCAGCTCGGAAGTGAAAATATGCATTGTTCAGAAATGTTTTTCTTATGTTTCTAATAATTGTCTTGAAATTATTCATGAAAACTCTACATCTGGTTCAGAAGACCACACCTGAAATATAAGTTATAACAAAGGACCTCTATGATATGTAGCTAGTAACTACTTTTAAGTCAACATGACAAGTTACTCATTACTGCCATAATGGCTTAAAATAGGCTAAATATCATGATGCTTAAATGTCTTTACGCAGTTCTTCTTGCAGGCTCTAATGCTGTTATGCTCCTCATGCTCAAATCTAATTCTGCTATTACAAAATATTGCATGTGCGCTTTTGCTTGGACTTTTGTTTTGTGCCCTTTCACATATTTTATTATCAATATACTTCCAGAAAGCTTTTCAAAGACATTCCTGAGAACAAGAAACATTCACAAGAACACAATCGGCAAAACATTCACAATTTCTCACTAGACAGGTAATCATTAGATTATGAAGCTTGAAAATCTCCAAAGGGAATGCAAGACTCTAGCTTGCAGTTTGTTCCATTTAAAAGCTAGTAGGTAAAACCAGTTCTGCCAACATTAGTACATGAGGAATATCTGAGGTTAAGTAGTTACTGGATTGTGTACTGTGGTTAGTAGACCTAAATGTCAAAAGAGATGCTCACCAGTAGAGCTTTATAAATAAATAACATGAGATGGCTGTAAGGATCTCCATCCAACCGTGTGATTAAGAGAACAATGACGAGTGTAAAATTTGTCAGTAATAATGATACATAATGCACTATGATACTGTTATAGGGTATAACAGCTGAAAAGTGTTGATGGGGCGGCAAGACAGTACAGAATTCTAATGGTAAGCTGGCTTCACTGAGCACCATCAGCAACAGATCTATAGACTGTGGAAGTAAGATTTTATGATTAACTGTATCTCATGCTTTAAGAAGTCAACGAAGAAGATAGCAAAAAATAGTTTCTTATCGACGGGAGTGAATGGGCCTCGTTCACAAACTGTGTGTATGCACAAATCTGTGCTTAAACCGTGTATATTTTACGCACAAATCTGCAGGGACTGCAGATGCAAATTAGCTTAAACTACAATCTGGTACAGTGCATCGAATGGTGACATTTATGTTTAAACTGTACATGGTCCCTTTTAAATAAATAAAAATAAATAAACCAATCCATCAATATTTTTTTACCTGAATTTTTTCTTACTTGGTGAACAAACAGACCTGTCTCAGACCATGTGTATGCACAAATGATGAAGGTTTTAATGTAAACACACACTTTTTACCTAAATGCATTTCATATTAAAACCACATTCATTAAAAAAAGGCTTTAATAGACACTATTTAAAACCATCTATTTGCTAATGCATTGGCCATATGTGTTAAATAACTATGCACCTTATTAAGGGGTTTCCAATTAAGCTTTGAATGTTTGTCTTCAATGGGATATCTTTAGTCCTACTATAGCCATTTAACCAGATTTGAAACTGGCATAGACAGCAGAACTTTACATTACCAAACCGTGGGGGGTTCAATGGACCGGAGGTGACGCACTGCTTCCTGGTGTCAAGCAGAGAACAGCAATAAGACGAGTTTCTTGACTTTCCCTGTATCTCTCTTTTCCCCTGTCTTCAAACCTCCTCTCTATTTTCATTACCTCGCCTCGCACTCATTCCTTTTAGTGTGTCGAGAGCCAGTTTTAATGGAGGTTGAAGAACAGCCAACTGTACTTGTGCTTGCAGGAAATGTCTTCAGGCTTGAGTCATTCTGAGCTCTGCAGTCGGACATAACCAGGCTTGGTCCCTAGGGTGTGTGTGTGTACGAGCTTATTTATTGGCATTAAAGCAGTTCAGTCTTGCCTCAAGTTTGGTCAATGAAGAGTGGTTACTGATCAGCCTCCTGGTTAGGATCAACTGAATTTGAAGCCTTTCAAAATAAGCTTTACGGTGTTACAACATCTTAAATTTACAGGTTTTGCAGTTTCTCCACATAAAGACATATTTCTTTGTTCACTGTTACATTAATTAATTAATTAATCCAGAACATTGTTAGTAGTTCTGGATCAGTTTCCTGCTGGCAATCGTGTTCTGCCTGGTTCTACTTTCAAGAGATATATTCAGTTGGAAAAAGGTTCCGTTTGTGAGCTTTCATTTTTTATTCCTTAGTATTTCTTCGGGGCTAGAATTTAAATTCCATGCAGTGTGTTGAATTCACAAGCCGTATGCCTCCCTGTGTGGAAGAGAGCGGGATCATTCTCTATATGTAAGGACACATCAGGCTTGGACATCTGGTGCTTGACTTAGGTTAGTTGTGTTTTATTTTGCAGTGCTATTGCCTCCCATTTTCGGATATTGCAAGTAGTCGTAGAAGTTGTTGGTGCAGCGAGTGTAAAATACCTCCAGCTGACATGTTTGTTGTTGACTCTATCAGGAAGGCGACCTACTGGTGTGCTGGAGCATAACGGAGTATGCACACGTGTAATCAGATGTTAACAGAATTGAATTGAATAGATCAACCCTAATGTCACCAATCCAGCTGTTTGAGTCAGTGTGGGCCTGATATCTGATTGGTGCAGAAAAACAAGAAAACTTTTATTAATGAGGCCCATTGTATGGGGCTGGTGTGTTTTGGATTTCAGACAGCTATGCTGATCAATCAGAATCAAATCTATTGATACATTCCTTTAGTGCAGGAGTGCTAGCACATCTGCCTCTGGTCATACTTTGTCCTAGTCAGCCAGATGAAAGTGTGTGTTGGAGCCACTGAGAGTGTGTGTATGCTTGTTTCCAATAAAACACATTTAAAGGATGCTTTGTTATGACCTGCTGAGAGTCGTCCAGGCAGCAGCTCTGCCGCTATGCATTTCATTTAGTGTGTCTGCAGCAGGGGTTGTGGGTAAGCCGAGTTCTCTGGGTTCATTTTTTTCCCTCTTCTTTCAGTTTTATTGTTCTTTGTTGGCTTGGAAGGCCTACAAGATCGAGTCACCTTTGGGTAATAACTGGGTCAAGTTACGCGCGAGGCGGCCAACACTGTCCTGCATCTGTTCGAGTAGTCAGCCAGTCTGTGTGTTCATGCGCTGTACACAAAACCACAAACCATGACTGTGCACAAAATAAAGTGTATAGGCTCTATACATGAAAAAAAGACGGACATAAGTCTATCCATCTGTGGTGTCAGACATCTTAAAGGATATAACCCACTGGGTTTGGAGGTTGGGTGCTCAACATTGACCGGTCCCTTGTGTATTGATTAACTTTATTTTTTAATAAATAAAAGTACAAGGGTGTAACAACAAGGGTGAGAGGGAGAAAGAGTCGTGGAAATGAAAGTGGAAAAAAAGGTCAGAATTACCTTTAGTTAAAAAGTGTTGCATCATTAAAGAAATATCATAATCCAAAACAGATGTTTGCTATTATTTATATTACTTAAATTTCTTCTGTCCTTGTCTGCCCTGTGTGAAACTCGACAAGGTTAGTGTGTACCTGTTATTTACCAAATGTCCTGAAAATGTTAGAAGAAGACAATATTAGATCTAGAAATCCTCCAAAGTGAGGATTGCTTTGGCAATCTCTGAATTGGTACTACTAAAGCAGCATAGCGTTGCATTGCCTTTTTTCCGTTTATTTTTGTAGATTTTTGTGTCGAGTCTAGATCTGATTCCGATGAATGAGGAGGCTGGGTAAAGTCGGTCTGAACGCTGCCTCAGCAGGATTGAGTGTGCAGCAGGTGCCAATACATCTGCTCCAGGCGTCTCATTTGTCGCAAGTGATAATTAATATTGACCATTGAACAGTGGCGGGCCGTGCATTTTATACCTGGGCCTTCACTGCTGTCCTGCAGCTGAAATACCACTTTATAATCTCATTATGGCGCCACAGCTATTATAGATTTTTGGGCTGTAACTATATACGTAGTTGTATTAAACCGTTCGGTACAAGTCTTACTAACCGAACAATACGTTTGAATAATACTAGTGCATTAGGGAGATGCAGGAGCATAAATTAAGAGAAATACAATGTTTTCAGCGCTCAGGTGGGACACTGGTTCTCAACTGGTCTGACTGTGGGACCCACAATCACCACTTAATGACAAGCCACGACCCACTCTTCTCTTTTAGAGACTGTCTTATGATTTTACTTTCACAATTCATGTATTGGACACACTGCTCTGCTAGGTCTTTCCTCGTCTCAGCCCCCTGTGTCACGGTGTGTTTACATCTCACTCGAGTCAGGAAACTTGTCAGAATGCCCATATTTGATTGGCTGAACTGCATCACGTGATGTGATTCACAACGCATTGGTCGGTTCCGTAAATGCTGGAATAAGGCCGCTGCATAAAAAATATATTTCACAATTAAAGCACAAGATTTGAAACCGGGTCCGCGACCCACCAGTTGAGAATCACTGGAGACAATAGTCTGTGTGACTTCTGAACCGGAACAAATTAAACCACAACAAAAAACAACCGGGGCTCCGCAAGTGTTCTGGGAGGCTACGCTAACTAGCTTAACGGGAAAACAGCAGCAACACGCATTCTGCTACACACTCAAGGGCACGGGCCATTCAGATATTAGATGTAAAAAAACAAACGCAGTTGATTTACCAAACTCCATGCTCCTTTCTTTGTTGACGAAGAGTTTAATCCCACGGTTAAATACCAACTCACTAATCCGTTTCTCCTCCTCCTTCAGCCATTCAGTGTTAAAAAAACAAAGCTCGGTAAAAAAAAATAATAATCTACACCAAGCAAAATGTAAAAAATGTCATCATTTCTTCCATATCTTTCAATCTGAACTCTCACTACTCTGGCGAAGCCTCTGCTGTTACATTTCAGTCACGTGCTCGCCCACTGGCCAATCACTGCACACGCTGCACCTCACTGCAGAGCTGCACATGGAAACTGAGCTGCATTGGTTGAACACTGACAATCAACAATATCGTCCCCATTCACTTAAACTGCTCAGGGATGCACTTGTGAGTCTGCAGGCCTCGGGCCTCTCTTCTTACCTAGAGACAGAGGTGAAATCTGATTGGATAAAAGCTCTACTTAAAACAAGATGCACTGGAAGCAGAGCAACTGAGGAAGACAGTAGCTGTGCAATGAGAAAATAAGATAATGGGAAAAATATTTTTCTAAATTACAATACATTTAGTGTATTTATGAAAAAATATTAAATTATAAAATAGCTATAACTTTGTGATTCTGTTTAGGCCAGCAGAGAAGGCTTTGCAGGCCCTGACGGCCCACCACTGCCATTGAAATAATAACTGGTTAATGCCTGATTAATTATGAATTATGATCATGATACCTGAAGTTGTGTATCAGCGGATACTGAGTTCCAATGCGATACCAGTGCATTAAAAAACAAAAAAGTTAAACAGGTTATGATTCCCTCTCTAATACCTATTTTATATTGCTGTAAAAACCACCTCGTACGTCAATGTCGGCTTGTAAAGGCCCGGGGTGAAGGTGGCTCGCGGTTCCGACCTTGAGCTTTACAGCAGCCCTCACCTGGACCTCGCCGCCTCCCGGGGCCGTGGTGCTCACTGTGCCCTCTCTCTCTGAGGGAAGAGCTCAAAAACAATGGTTTCACATTAGGCCTAGGTTGCAAACTCGGTTCTAACTCTGCAGTGTGCCTTTTCATCGTATTTAGCTCTGATGGAACCATAGTGATTATAGATCGAAGGGTTTGCCGAGGAGACTAGCATAGCTTGCTATCCAAAACATGCATCTTGTCATTCGCTGGTCAAAAATCTTGTAACTCCATTTGAGCTTGATAACATAAGAATTCATGCAAGAATTCTTTGAAAATAACGGTCACTTTTGTATTAATTTGATATTTAAGCAACACATTAAAAAGGAACTGCACTCTGGGGGGTGCCTGTCTGAGAAAATGATCCGGGTGTTTGGTCACATGTTGGATATAAACTAGTGTGTATCTGTGGTTGTTGATGAACACATCAGGACAGCTGTTACTCACTGTCACAGGCCAGAGGATGATTCCTCTTGAGTCACTCGAGCAAAGAGGAGAGACGGACACAACTCCAGGTCAAGTCTCAAGTCAATCAATGTAGTCTCATGAAGTTCTAATGCTCAGGTTTTGTTGAAACAGTTTCAGAGAGGTTTTGGAGGCTGTAGTTTGTGGTGCCATTGAGCTGTATCAGTGAGGGCAGGATAAATATCAGAAACTCATCTCCGTATGATGCAAAACAGTTCTGTGTCACCACAAAGTAAAATTTTGTTGCAACAAAAAACAGATTCAACAAAAACTGAACATTAGAACGTTCATGAAGGGAGAGCTCACTACAGGACTGTTGTATTAGACTGCATTAGTTTAGATCTGTCTACCTGATCAAATGACAACAGACATGTGTGCATATAATCAATCAGCAAATACATTACGAAAAGACTTTAAAGCACTCTGACGTCATTGGAGAGAAGTCCAAAATTGCTTGTCAAGTCAGTAGTGTCCATAAACCAGTGGTGGGCCGTCAGGGCCAGCAAGGCCTTCTCTGCTGGCCTAAACAGAATCACAAAGTTATAGCTATTTTATAATTTAATAATTTTTCTTAAATACATATGTATTATAATTTAGAAAAATATTAGTGCTGGGCAACGATTACAATTTTGATCGCGATTAATCACATGATTTTTTTGCGATTAATCGCATTGTTATGCGCAAAGTTCAATAATGAATTCAAAAGTAGTGTATTGCGCACTTTTATTTTAAAAGTACTGCTATATGCAATAACATTTGGTTTGCAAACACTTTAAACAAATAAGGTTATTTTCAACAGCAGTATTCCCTTTACACAGTAGCAGTTATAATACAGTTATAATGATTCTGATAATAGATATTCAGCCGGTGTTCACAACTTTATCTTCATGTGTATAAGAGATGCAATTTTGAAATATACTCGAAATACTCTGCAATACGTTGAATGTGTTGTGCAAGAATATTGCATCATGCAGAGATGATGTGTTGTACAGCTGGTGCAGGAAGCTCCAAACAGGATATCGGATATTTGGACGATACTGACACAATTAGCTGGATCGAATATCGAGGGGCCGACCTATTCAATTAATTTCTATGTTTATATACTATGAACATTATTTACTGTAATTTGTGTTCAATGTTTAATTGTATTAAAAGGGTTTACACTTGAATTGTAATCTCTCTTAATTTTTAAGATTTTTTTACTGAAAATCTACTGGCCCAAATACCGCCAAAGAAGAACGCATTTAATTTGGGGCTGTTCCAAACGTTGGGCGAACACAGATTCTTTTCCACCATGTTATCATTGTGATATGCGAAGTAGGGTCTTTAGCCTTAGCGGATTCTACTCTCTGAGTGTCCTTGATGTTGCAGTCTGTTGATGTTCTTCTCCTCTCAGGTATCGGAGGTCTGGAGGAGAGCGTCTTGAAGTCGGCCACCCTGTCAACCTCCCCTGCCTGTCCGCCCTTCATCCCACTCAACTTTGAGGCCACACCCATTGTTCGGGTTGCCATAGAACCCAAACATCCAAGTAGGTCTTGGGAGGCACACACAAACCGAGTTAGCTTTTGACTTTACATATTTCACATCATAAAGATTTTTGGTCTTAGAATAATGTATTGAATTGGTAACATCTGTAGACAACATACACCACACTAATAATTTCATTTATTTGAAGAGGTGCATACTGATCACAGTGTGCCCATATGCAACACATTCTCACTCCAATGTGTCAAATATTGCCACTTGCTCAGTGGCCCTAAGCTTCAAAATGTGATGCTCTACGTTCCCCTCTAGCATCCAAGTTGGACGTGTGAGAAACGGCTTGTCAATATACGCGTGTTACATGCATAGTGCCTTTTCAAAATAAACTTCTGTCTTTATAGGAAGTTCAGTTTAGGCAACAAAACCACTGAGTGAGTTTTAGGAAAAGAGCGTGGTTGATGTTAACTTGACTGACCAATGTACTCGCTGACAGTTTTTGAAGCTCCCTAACAAAAGACCCAGATTAGAGGCTGATCCGCATTGACTCAGTGCTCAAGCACTTTGTGTGAACTGTTCAAAGATGTGAGCCTAGCGTCTTAAAGGTGCATCCAGACGCATTCCAGATATCTAGCATTCTAAATATGTGGATGTGTTGGGGAGCTACAGCCAAAGAGAGTGAAAGACATGGGTTGGGATGGGTTTAGTACTTACATTTGAGTACTTGCTGATTCAGAGTACCTATATGAGTACTTAACAACACCATTACATTTCCAACAGTAACTTTGTTGCTGACATTTTAACATTCTACATTGTGTCAGATACAAACAGAGCATAGTTCTTTGCAGTAGGGATGTTAATATTAACTGTTTAACCATCGGTTAAACAGTTAAAATGATATTAAAAATCATAAGCCGAGCAAACCTAGAGGAGCGGCTTGTCACATAAAGAAGAATGGTGCTGGTCCACCTTAAAGGTCAGCTCACCATAAGTGCGCCGGAACAGCTGCTAACTTCCGGGATAACAGACTTCACTTTAATCATCAGCTGGCTGACATGGGAGACATGGTACTTAGCTTGGGTCTCCTCACGGTACTTGAGGAGTTGTAGCATTTACTCACCGACAAACTGTACACACACTGAACTGCTACGTTCACAGCTGTAACTTTACTGCTGACGTCATACTCGTCGTCACACACAATGTCTCTCTCTCGGCCGGACACTGGCTAACGTGTTGTGTTGCATTTGCATCACGGACGTGTTGGATGTTTGCATGGATAAACACAACACTTAACACAGTGACTGATCGACATCAGGCAAATGATGTGTGGAAACAGGTTGTAGGTTGTAGTGTGAAAACCACAATGACTTCAAGAGTCCTGATTAAAGACAGCAGGATGTGTAGTGTGAACAGTACAGCGGTCTGACACCTTTGAAAGTGGAGAAGTGTGAGCTTGGCTTAACGACTCATGTGAGCCATGTGGCTAACGACAGATGCAACAAAATGTCAATGTTTTCCTTTTTCACCGGACATGAACAACTGTCTCCTGGGTGAAAATCAATGCAATTTCAATTCAATTAATTTGTATAGCCCAAAATCACAAATCTGTACAACATTCTCTGTCCCAGGACATCTTGCATCGGAAAAGGAAAAACTCCTCCAAAAAACCCTTCAATAGAGAGAAAAAAAAAGGAAAAAAGTTAACCATAGGGAGAGAAACAGGATGGACAGAAGTGCAATAGATGTCATGTGTACAGAATGAACAACATAACAGACTTAAAACAGAAATTATTCATATGATGAGAGTAGTAAGTATAATAATTATGGAAACATAACAAAGAAATGGGACTGAAGTCTTGTTTGTTTGACCCATCCGCCTCCCTGTGAGGATCACATTCATTCTACTTCATCAGTTGATCTGAGCGTCTAATATTGATGTGACTGTTGTTGGGAACGAAAAGGAGCGTGTTTGAGTTATCAGCAAATATGAAAAACTAAATTGACATCAATAGAATTATTAATGTCAGTAAGATTATGAACAATTATTAATAATAACGGGGCACCACCCTGCGAACAGGGACCAATAACCAAACTATAAACTAAGTATCATAATTAGTATTCACTCACAATGTCAATGGTCAAAGTACTATTTCACATTCAGAGTGACAGTTAAGGTTGAGTTCGAGCAACAGGCCACATATCAGCTATAATCACAATACACATGCACAAAGTAATCACAGACAGTTGCTCTTTAAAGTATGACAGAGTTTATTAAGTTCCAATAATATTGATCTAGTCAACTAATATCTAAAACTAACAACTATACATTAATGAGCACACTAACAATCCACATATAGTGAGAAGCACTGACCAAGTGACGTTACTGGATGAGTTGGGAATGAGAACGGGTTGCCATTTACATGTTATGTTCTCCTGTGGTACATGTATTGGCATGCTGAAGTCTATTTTACGTCATCAAATACACAGTAAATAACTTTATACCGAGGGGAAATTATTGTGCAGCAGTTCCAGTACAAAGAAGGGAAGGGTGCAAATATAAAATATTAATTAAAGCTGCGAGCAGCGATGAACGGGCCCTCGCAATCTGCAGCGCGTCGGGGGTGCTGGCGGGACTCCGGCCTGCACGTCCGAGAACATTCGTGACCGTCGGACGGCGCGTCCGTGAGCGAGACGTTTTTAATCCCGAGTGGACCGCCTGATACTGGAAATGATGCTTTGCAAATAGTCCGATGCTTCCTGTATCCGCTGCCTGGCACTACAGAACACGTGCAAACATCCTCAGGCCATGAGTGTTATCAAGCATGTGAAGTTTGAGACTGTTTGGAGCAAGTCCAGCTGAGTTACATCAGCTTTTTCATGGGGAATCACGTAAAGTAGCCGCCTGCTACGGCTAAACGATTCCGTCAAACGTAAAGCTTTTGATAACCTTTAATCACAATGGTCTTGAGATTGGACTGACCAAATTTGAAGAGGATCAGACAAATTCCCTAGGAGGGGTTCATTAAAGTATAGCGACTAGAAATAGGCCACATTCTATGGAAAAATGACACACAAATGAAATTTGCCGACTTCTGGTAGGGTTTAGAGCATGGTCCCAAGAGACTTATATTTAAGTCTCCATAGGATACATGTATCTTACAAGTTTCATACATGTAGCTCAAATGTAGCGCTGGGGCTGCTCTTTTGAAATATTGTAGGGGGCGCTATAGAGGCAATTTAAAACGGACAAGCCTAAAAGCCATATACAATATGTCTTCCTATGACACGTGTACAAAGTTCCATGAGTTTTTGAGCATCCCAACCCACTAAACCATCAGCTTCCTTTTTCATGGCGAACGATGCGTCGCCACGGCAACAGCCTTCAACGAAAACGCATAATATTCATGATGATGCATCATCAATGTCTTAAGGCTATCCGTACCAAATTTGAGACTCATCAGGTCACCTGGCTAGGAGGAATAAAGAAAAGTATAAAATATGACATTTCCTTTAGCCAGTAGGCGGCGCTATGAGTTATTGAATTTTTTTCAATTGAAGTATGTTCAGGCTTGAAATAGCATCATGTATAAGAAGTTTTGTGCGGATTGGATAATGTACCTTGGAGTTATAACAATTTATAAGAACTTATTTTTTCAAAAACAATGAGGCAAAATGGCCACCACGCCACGTCAAGGTTCTTCGATGAAAGCGCGCGATTTTGATAACTTTTAATCACAAAGGTCTTAAGAGCATCCTGACCAAAGGAGAAGTTGATCGCATAAATTCTCTAGGAGGAGTTCGTTAAAATACGAAGGCTGAAATCTGCAAAAAGTGACAAAAAGCACAACTTTGCGGGTTTGCTGTAGCGCCCCCCTAGTGGTTGAATGCAAAACAAACCTCAGGGTATGTTACAGCATGCGATGTGCACATATGCTGCAAATCTTGGAATTTTAGGACAAACGGTTGAGAAGTTATGTGTATTGATATTAAGCCACGCCCCTAAGAAGTTTATTGGTCCATATTTTGTAAACGCTAAGAGTTATCAGAAAGTTTTTGATAGCTTTTGATGAGGTAGATCCAGTAATGATCCACAGCAAATTTGGTAGCAATCGGACCCAGCATGTAGGAGGAGATTGCAAAAATGTGTTTTTCATTAAATTCAATATGGCGGAAAATCTAAGTAGGCAGAGCTTAGGGGTCTGAGAGGCTTTTTTTTAGATCTAGCGGAGTTGGACATGTTTGTCACGCACGGCAAGTACCCCCAATATGCTCCCAAAGTGCAAAAATAAGAATCACGAAAAATAATAATAACCCCTACATTATCAATAGGGCCTTCGCAGGCCCGACGTTGTCTGTTGCTCGGGCCCTAATAATACCCCTAACAATTTCAATAGGGCCTTCGCAGGCCCGACGTTTTCGGTTGCTCGGGCCCTAATAATACCCCTTACAGTTTCAATAGGGCCTCACTGGCCCGACGTTGTCGGTTGCTCGGGCCCTAATAATACCCCTTACAGTTTCAATAGGGCCTCGCTGGCCCGACGTAGTCGGTTGCTCGGGCCCTAATAATACCCCTTACAGTTTCAATAGGGCCTCGCTGGCCCGACATTGTCGGCTGCTCGGGCCCCAATAATAACCACTACAGTTTCAATAGGGCCTTCGTAGGCCCGACGTTGTCGGTTGCTCAGGCCCTAATAATAATACCCCTTACAATATCAATAGGGCCTTCGCGACCCGACGTTGTCGGTAGCTCGGGCCCTATTAATGTGCCATTCCAAAACCAAAGAGCTTTTAAGTGTGTAGACAGCAGCTCAGTGAGTGTGCATGTTGGTAGACTCCAATGATGACATTATACAAACTGGATATGCTCCTGATGTACAGACGGGGCAGGCTTTGCAGGGACAGAACTCCTGGTAATAAAATGCATCCTGTGTTCACAACAAGGACAGAAAGCTCTAAATGCTGTTTTGCATCAAAACTGTTCAACAGTTAGTAAACGGTTCTGAGAGTTAGCCATTTTGTTCAGTGTTCCAGAACGCACTGTAAAAGCAGTGTAGACCGTTGTTCATTAAGCTCACTGTCGGGAAATCACATTCTGACACATCTGCTTCTTTAGACGACACTCACAGCAACGTGAAAGTTCATTCGCTGGTCAAACAATAGACAGTTTTTTCTCCTTTCCAACTGTTTCTTTTGTGGTTCATGTTTCATCATTGAAATGCATTATGGTGCAAATACTGTCCACTCAATTATATGATCAGACCATTCATGTTGTTATACGTAGTAGAAGTCAAACTCAAATAGCGTTGGGTCGATTGATTGACTTACTGATGGCCATGTGACTGGCTGAGAGTGTATTTCTTGATCACCACACCCTTAAATCTATCTTCCACTTCACTCAGCCATTTTGGACTTTGTGCTGCTGCATATTCATGAACCAAAATAGAGCAGGTCGTCCTTTAACCAGGAGCTTGGCTGTTGGATCCACAGCTCCTACTGTCCTTCAGTGAGACACTGAACCTTTACTGCAGCCCGCTGCTCCCATTGCTGAGGATGGATTAAATGCAGAGGTCACATGTCATCTATGTTATGATGGTTGTAATGAAGTTTAGGTTTTGAAGTTTAAGTCTGTGATGTTTTTTGTGTTGACACTATTAAAGTAGACCCCTTCATCTTGTTGGTTGAAATTTGCTGTCATCTTTTTGTGTTCTTTCATGTACATGAATACATACTTATATAATGAAGGTATATTGCACTGGACAACTCACGTACTGCAGGTGGCATCTGTGGTGTGATGAAGCGATGTAGTTCCTTGAGAAAAACACTATATATTTTTTTCAATTGTTACTTTTAATCCCATTTTCGCTCAAATTTTTTTTCTCACAAATGTATGATGTTATAAATACTATCCTGAGAGGTTTTTTTCTCAGGATAGTATTTATAGTAGTAACCTCCCTAGGCTTCGTAATTCTTTTGTTGTTTTTTACCCACTATTTCCCTAACATGCAGTTGTACAATAAACTACTAATTCAGACTAATGAAACCATATTGGTTATGTGTTTGTGTGCTAGGTGAGATGCCAAAGCTGGTGCGTGGGATGCGTCTGTTGAACCAGGCAGATCCCTGTGCTGAGGTTCTGATTCAGGAAACAGGAGAACATGTTCTGGTAACTGCTGGTGAGGTTCATCTCCAACGCTGCTTGGACGACCTCAGAGACCGGTCAGTGTGTGTGTCATCTCCAAATGTCTCTTTATCTCTGCCTGTGTCCCTTGTGCCAAAGTCATGAGAAATGAAATGAATTAAAGCCCTGTCTACTTCATACTCGGATTAAGAGAGAGGCTGAGCACCATCATTATCCAGCCATCATCACATATTGACCGCTGCCTCTCTCTGTCGGTACGATGCAGGCCTCCACTGATAGACTAGCAGATAGATTTTTAGAAAGTTTTCTCAGTAACAAATTTGGTTTTGTCCTCGTGTCACTGTTGTGCTCTCATATGACAATGCAAATTCAGTTAAGAGGCAGGTTTCTTGCTGTTTCCAGAAAAGCTTTATTTGAGACATCTAAAACACCGGCCCTTCCCGTAACCTTGTATTTATTGGGCAATACATTGCTCCCTCCTACTTCTGAATTCAATGAAAATACAGTAGATTCAACCAAACATATGTGGAAGTGAGCAGAGACACCGAAAGACACATTAACTGAAAGTGAATGATTCAATGGAGCAGGTTTTTCTAAAGGATCTCTCTTATTTGGCTTCACTCAATGGCTCCCAGATCCTGCCTCACCATGCTTCATCAGACCAACGTCGTTACTACAGTAATGGTGCCTTGTTTTCACCTGACCTATTGCTAGAGACTTTTGTCAATCACCTCAGAGAATATTTTTCCTCCTGCGCTCAGGCTGCTTTCAGAGCTGTTTGGCAAACTTGAAGTGGCTTCTAATATGACTTTTATTCAGGAGTGACTTCCATCTAACCACTCAATTGGAGAGGCCTGATTGCTGAGAGCCACAGAGATGGATGCCCTGCTGTCAGGTTCTCCTTTCCCTGCAGAGGAACCCTCATACTTTTATAGTTCTCATTTGCTTCTTGGTCACCTCACTGATGAAGGCGCATATTGTATTTGAACTTGAACCAAGCTTTATGTCCTGTGGCAATTAGGACCGAGAGCTTGCTCCTGTGGCAATTATATCAGGTCTGGTGGAAGTCCTGTTTTTTCATAACATGGTGGCTGCTTTTGCCCAGAAACTGATGAAATAAAAAATAGTTTTTAAGACAACTTACTGGGTGAAAACAGGGTTTTTTGTGGCGAGAGGTGTGCAGCGCACCCGGAGTGTATCTATGGCATGGTATGACCATACATTATTGGGTGGTTCATTAGCGGCTGGTGACGATCATGGCCGATCATGTCCGTGCCTTTCATTCTATTTTAAAAGCCCCCTCTTTTCCTACCATTACACTGTCAATTTGGTAAGTGAGTAGATAGTCGTGACTAACTACGGTTCCCATGCAGAGTGTGTAGCGCTGCACCTGTGCAACAAGTGATAATCCAAATATATTTTGTATTAGAAATCATGTTCTTGTACATTTAAACATCTGATAAGGGTTAAATCAAGTCCTGTCACCAGAAAAACAACAGCATTTTAACAATACACGTGACTTTTTATGGGCTTGCAAATACTTTCTCAGAAGAAATGGTAGAAGTAGCTCGTCCTTATAATGTCACAAAAGATTTTGAGGGCATGATTCACATCCTGAATTCTATCTCCACCTATCTTTAACCAAGTCATCTTAGGGCCCTTTCACACCTATCATGTGTGGTCTGGACTTTCAGAATTTTTAGTTTGATCTGAACCGAAATTACAGGGGTGAAACCCTCTCGGACCAAGGTCCAGACCAAACAGCCAAGCGTCTGATGTTAAGAGGTGCTCTCGGTCCAGAACAAACTGAACCATATTTTGGTTCGTTTTTTTGTCTGAAAACAGTTTTTTAATGTGATACGGACTTTCCGGTGTGAAAAGGCACTTAGTTGCCTAAACCTAACTAAAACAAAAAGATAAAACTGACTAGCGGCAAGATGTAGACTCAGTCAGATGTCTAATGTGTGTGTGCCTGTTGTCCCTCCATGCTGGCTACAAGAAAGAAAGTATGAATTGACCGTAACCTGGTAAACCCTAGCCTTATCCCTCAGAACAAAAAGCCCAAAATAGTATACCCAAAATGAATCAGGAATAGCTCCTCAACTATATGGCTAAGATGAATATTTCTGTTCTCCTGAAAGCTAGGGTTAGGGATGCAAAAAATAATATTTTTATCCTCGCCTATAGTATGTAATCAAAATTGTAAAAGCCATGTCAACATTATAACCAAGATGTATGCATAATGAGGGCGACTGTGGCTCAGTGGTGGAGCACGGTCGTCCTTCAATCAGAGGATCGGCGGTTCGATCACCGGCTCCACTTGTCCATGTCGATGTGTCCTTGGGCAAGACACTTAACCCCATATTGCTCTCGTGTTCCTGTGGTCTATGAATGGGTAAATGTGTGAAGCGCTTTGAGGGGTTGGAAGACTAGACAAGCGCTATACAAGTACAGTCCATTTTCTGTTATCATAATTATGCAACTGAATGTCTTCTACTACTCTTTACTACAACTGTGATTGTAAAGTTGATTAAAAATACGCTAAAATACACCATTTATCATAACAGTTATAAAGATGCACTCAGGCGGTTTTGACCATGTTTACTGTTTATAAGTTGGCTGTTTATGGGAATTTTATTGCAAATCTCCATTTATTTCCATATAGCAATGTTTCAAATAACATAAATAAACTAGTGCTGGGCAACGATTACAATTTTTAATCGCAATTAATCGCATGATGTTCTGCGATTAATCGCATTGCTATTCAATAATGAATTCAAAAGTAGTGTATTATACATATTCCATACAAAAACACTTTAAAAACTCTAAAAAAATAATTTGAATGAATCATTTCTTTTTTGGTATTTTGGTCAGACACATATGCAATGCTGATTACCGTAATATGTGTGGTATTTGTTATGTACGTTGGTACATAGAGGGTGATAAGAAGCTGTACATGGAGGGACTTAGGACCCAGGGGAATGTAGGTGAAACATGGGAACCTGGAGGGAGTCTGTACCGTGGATGTTATGCTAATAAAGAGTTGCCGTTTAGAGCAGTATTGATCAATATTAAAGAGCTCCATGCTATACAGATAGTTGAATGGAGAATGCAAAGGCCAATAGTGCTCTATGAGTTATTCCCAGGTTTGTCTAAGCAAGCTGAAGAGAATGATATACAGTGAGTTGGTGTAATTACTGTGATCCAGACCACACTGCCTGTGTAAGCAGCATGTGACATGTTCTACAGATTCTACAACATTTCTCTTCATCTCTTTAATAGTTTTGTCTTTTAGCAACATTTCTCTCCATCTCGCTAATAGTTTAGTCCAGAGGTCTTCAACAGGGGGTCCGCGACCCCTAGGGGGTCCACAGAGGTACTGTAGGGGGTCCACGAAATATTTGGTTGATTGGACAATTTTTTAAAAATTATTATTTCTTTTTGTTTTTTTCAAAATAGTTCAGTATTGTATGCAAGATAACAGGTATCTTCATGCATGGCAGTGGCACTAATAGGCCATCACTCATTTTTCATTTCCACATTTATGTTTAAAATGAAAACATCAATTTCAATAGCTTGTATGTATGATTATCATGCAATTGACAGACAATGTTGATATTGGCATTGGTATCAGTTGTTTATAAATGGCAGTGCACAGCCACCCTACTCACTGTACCTTGCACATGTTTAAAATAAAAACATGAATATATGAACCTGTGTATTATTTGAATAGCTTAGTATTGAATGCACAATAAAGAGGCATGTTTATACATGGCACTAGGCCCAGTTTAATATAAAACACAATTTTATACAATATATATAGTCGGGGGTCAGTTTGGGGGTCCTTGGCCTGAACTCACTCCTCTTCCTAACCTCCGCTGTCATTGTGTTTATCATAAACTAAAAACTGCTGTTTATTTAGTTTGTGCTCACATTAGAATGACATTCAGTTGTTTCTATCATTCCCCCGCTTTGGGAGCTGAACAATAGTTTCACTTAGAACTGATCGCTACTAAGACGCATATTTCAGTTGGCATCCCTAGTCCACAACTATTGTAAAAAGGCTTTACATTATTAGACAGTTATCGGCTGGAGTTCCATTGGACGATTAGCGTCTTTGATATCATGGTTTGATAGCAGTGGAAAAATCATCCCGGTGGCGGTCAGTCGCTTTGTCATCTTTGTAGCTGCTCGGTAAACAGTGGAATGCTACGTGGTAGATAAGCTTCTTCTTTCCTTGGTTGTCTTCCGGTCTGATCGCATTTTAGTGATTGGTCACCACAGTGTGACGTCAACTTGCGTTTCTCCAAAAGTTGATTGTGTTTACATTTTTTGCTGCAGCACAGCTGTGGTCCTTACAGCCTAAAGTCACTACCCACACTCAAATGATGGTCGCCACGACGCCTGGTTTGGTGTAAATCCGGCCCTTAAAATGTATTTTATTCTCAGTTCTCAGGTTATATATTGAGTAACTTAAGTTTTTATAAAGGTAATACATGACAATATCAAAGTGGCATGAAGCTGATGGTAGACAATGGAGATCAAACTATCATTAGTGTCAATAACAGGATTTTCACTTGTCTTTTTGAAGGTTTGCTAAAATTGAGATCAGCGCGTCCAAGCCCATCATTCCATTCAGAGAAACAGTGGTACGTCCTCCAAAAGTGGACATGGTGAATGAAGACCTGGGCAAGCAGCATAAAGTAGCCATCATTCACCAGGTCAGTCAACCGCACATTCATTGAACTGTAGTCCACGTCGATATAGAACCCGTTCATAGAAAGTTTTCTGTTGCAGTTGTTTTTACAGTTGTGTGTTGAAGTTTACATTAACATGGTGGAATCATTAGGAGAATTTGGCAGTTAGAAGGAGCCGTGGAGCAAGAAGCAACATTTACATTGAGCAGTTGTCTCTCAGTTCAAATGATTGGTTGTCATATAAGTGTGTGTGTGTGTGTGTGTGTGTGTGTGTGTGTGTGTGTGTGTGTA
>NW_022280151.1:349878-371599 GCF_004355925.1 Anarrhichthys ocellatus
TGTGTGTGTGTGTGTGTGTGTGTGTGTGTGTGTGTGTGTGTGTGTGTGTGTTTCTGTCTATGTATGTATGTATGTGTGTGTGTGTGTGTGTGTGTGTGTGTGTGTGTGGTTGGAGGAGCTCAGCCCGACAGAAAGTGCTGAGCAGATGCTGCAGTGTGATAATAAATGACATCAAAAAACTTTAAAAAGGACAAATAAAAAGCACCAGTATCGTCGGGGCTTATCAAATTACAATCTTTAATAATTTACCACCGGGTCTGTTTATTACCGGGTTTTGGAATGCATCCCTACCTTCAGATGACGTAAAGCGCGAAAAGGCTCTCTATAGATCCAGCGTTGGTTTGTCCGTTCTGAGCTGCCGTAGCAACATGGCGGGTAAAGATGGCGGACTCCGTGAAGACGACCCACTCTATGTAGATATAAATGTATTTTTCTAAGCTAATGAGACACTACGAATCTTAGTTTAAGGTGATTATACACTGATTAAAGCATAGTTATGAATATTATATTCCATTGCTGCCAATTAATCGCCCTAAATGTTACACACTGTTCCTTTAATGATTGAGAGGAATGGCACAAATCATGGGGAAAATGTAATATCTGTAAACATACCCAAGTTGTTTGTTTTCAACAAGCACAGATTGTGTTGAGTTAAAACATAAACGGAGATTAAAGTTACGAGAAGAAAGTGAAACACTCTAGTTTACTGAAACAAAGCTTAAAGATCACAACTTTAGTTTTCCAAATATTGCACAATTTCCTCAGGTTTTTATGATACCACTTCAGCCTGTTGGATGAAACTCCACATACACTGTCCCATGACTGCAGCTATCCCCTTTTGGCTTTTATTCTCGCTAACCAGGGAGCGATTCACACCTGCAGCCTATAATACTGATAACTAGTGTTTGATAGAAAACCAGCTTGAAGTGATTTGTAAAAACACATTTTTATCAAATGATTGAAACTATAATGAAGACATTGAAGCGACAGATGTGTAAAGTGTAGTAATTTCACTATTTTATGAAACCTTACCACTTGCCATGTTTTCCCTGTCAGAAGTGACCAGTCTGTTGGAGAGAAGCGCGGAGCTGATTCGGACCCTGGAGCAGATAAACATGTCCCTGAGGGAGGGGAAGAGTCTGGACATCAGCCACAGGACCCTGGAGGCCATCACTGGATTCAAGGCCCAGCTGGAGAGCCTGCTGCAGGGGAGGAAGTGGAGGAATGCTGTGGAGCATGTCTGGGCCTTTGGGCCTCGCAGGTCTGACACAGGCTTTAGCAACATGGTTCATGAATCAGGGGAGGCAAAATGTATTCAGTTTGGACTCATATGGCACATAACATTCTACTAATTATAAGAACATTCTCCTACAGGAAGTGTGGCCTTTATTTACCTCAACTGCAGGACCAGAAAGCAGGCCTGTATTTGAGATGGGCCTTTATTCCTCTTTTGCTCTGTTTTTGTACACATATTTAATCTGATTTCAGTTAGAAGTCGTTCTGTTTTGTCCACGATTTTAAGGATAATTTATAATTATGCAGCACAGGCTTGCAAAACAAATGCAGTTATCACCCATTTGCTGCACAAGAAAAACATGACCAAGCACATCAAAATCCGTAGTACATTCCTGTAGTATTGAATTTGAATTTGCACCAGGAGGAATGTAAACAGCAGCATTAAGACAGTTCTCTGGGCAGATAGTATGGCTGGTATCTTAACATAAAATATTCAACATCAGGGAAACATGATCCATCAGCTCATGTTTCAGCACCAAGCATCATTGATGTATACTCAGAGTACACCTCCTCTTGTCCCACCGGAGTCTGGTCACTGTTTTGGTTTTACGGCCAACAACTGTCCTGTTTGGATTCAGTCTCACTTTTCTCATCACCCTTGTTTTTAGCATCAGCAGGCAGTCATAAGCCCACTGCACACTACCTGCTCAGCACCAGACAGAGACTAGCTCATGAACATGGTGAAGTATTTGTCAGCTAAAGTGCCAGGTATTCTTCTCAGGATTGGTAGAGACCTAAACAGAGCTAAAAAAGAGTTAATATTGGACTTAAATTTATCAGGTGGACACAAACCCGAATCCAAATGAATGTTATTATTACCCTGTGTCTGCTGGATGGTTTGATAAAAAACTTTTGCAAACACATTTGCTATTGCGAATGTGTGTGGTGTTAATACGTCATTGGTGTGTTTACAGCTTGTTGGACTGTCTCCAAGTGGCCAACAAATCGCAATTAATGCAGCTTTTAAGTAATTGTAGAAATACAGTATTTCTTGTCACTTCAAAACAGATAAGCACTAGCGTTTGAAATATGTGGTCTTAAGAAAATCCTTTGGAATGAAGCTGCACTACATAGCTGGGGTTTGTATTTACACAAATGAATGATTTAGGTATTCATCGTGTACTGTTCTTGTTTTCAGGTATGGGCCCAACATTCTGCTGAACAGTGTGGAGGGCTACCAGCGGCCTTCAGTGTGGCAGTGTTTGGACAGGGGAGTGAAAGCTGGCGAGGCTGGAGCTCAGGCCGCTGTTATACGGGACTTGGATAACAGCATAGTCAGTGGCTTCCAGCTAGCCACTCTGTCAGGGCCCATGTGTGAGGAGCCCCTGATGGGAGTTTGCTTCTCCGTGGAGAAGTGGGACATCCAGTCTTCAGCCCCCCCACAACATCAGGACTCCTTGGAGGAGGACTCCATATCCCATGGGACTTTAGAAGACAGCAAAGTGGAAGGCAGCAGTGAGACACTGGCGGAGGGTACGACAGACAGGCCGCTCCAGGCCAGGCACAGGCCAGGGGCTGCCTCAGCAGACTGCTACGGGCCAGTCTCCGGCCAGCTGATCGCTGCCATGAAGGAGGCCTGCCGTCACGCTTTCCAGGCTCAGCCCCAGAGACTCATGGCAGCCATGTATACCTGCGAGATAATGGCCACTGCTGATGTGCTGGGTAAGAGAGCATTGTCAACCAATTTCTGCCAAACAAAGAAAATCTTCTTGATTGACGATGATCCGTTTCATTAGTTTTTACGTTTTTTTTAAATAGTAGTGATGAAAAAACACTTTCTATCTTATAGTGGTATTCCTCCATGTAGATAGTTTAGCATTCATTTGTCCAGGTTTTGAGATATCTGTTTCTGAGATGTCTGCTTAAACCCCAGTAAAGTGGAAGGTAGTGGGATTTTGTTTGTGACTACATTACATTACATTACAGTCATTTAGCAGACGCTTTTATCCAAAGCGACTTACAATTCAGATTCTACACCGTAGGCTCAGCTACAGGAGCAATTTTTGGGGTTAAGTGTCTTGCTCAAGGACACATCGACATACGATTAGCGGAGCCAGAACCGGAGATCGAACCACCGATCCTCTGATTGAAGGACTGCCCTGCTACCCACTTACCACAGTCGCCCTAGACTAGAATGGTCTCTAACCACGGTTCTGTGCCTGCATGGTACATATACTCTAAATGATTTACTACAAGATGAATTCAAAGGTAGAGATAGCATTATTTTGGCAGTAGGGGATTCCTGTCGGAGAATGGCAATGTGCATTTTCCAGTTCTGAGCCAGTGGAGAAACTCTGACAGTCAAGTGACCTTCTTGCAGGTTGAGGCTGTCCCTGCAGATTGAAGGGATGCTGCAGTGTGGGTCCTACTTCATTTCCGTTGCAGAGGAAGAACTCACCTGTAGCTTTTTGTCAGGCAGCTTGAAATCGCAATGAGGACATCTGCAGTTATGTCAGGGTATCCAGTATGTTAAACAAACCGGGTTGATGGTGTGTCATCCGTGTCTAAGTGTAAAATCTGTGTAAAAGTGTTCGTAGTTGCTAGGCCCTGCCATCATAGAGAGAGATAATACACTATGAATCATAGCTGTGAGAATTATGAGACAGTCACAGGTTCATTGTTTTGCACTTACAGAAGTTCAAATTCTACTTCCACACCTTCGCACACGGGGCCAATCACTGCGGGAAGTGGCGTCATTTGGAAAGTTACAACAATTGTCAAATGTAGCCCCTCCCCCGCCTATCTATTAGAGCTCCCCAAAACAGATATCAATGCCATCTGAAAGGAGAGAGTGGGAACCCTTGTATATGGTATGTATTTATTCATGATTCTACCAAGAGTGTGTTGCTCCTATATGCATTCAACAGCAGCACAGAGCCACTGCTACAAATAGCCTCAAACTCAATTTTGGCCACCACAGCAAAAAACTAAAAAGTAGTTGTAGTTACTGGATGTTCTATAAGAGCGAGAAATACAAGGAGAAGAAGAGGGAGTGAGATGGCGTCTGGACGAGAGACGTGAACAGATTCTCATAGTTAGTAAAAAACTAAAGACAGTCGAAGTGTATATAACAAGGACCTACCGATGCACATTCAACCCACACTGGACCCGTTCATATGAGTCAGCTGTCACTCTGTGAGTCTGCAGTGAAGTTACTTCACTGAAAAACCGGAGAATTGGAAAGTAACATTGGGCTTCATGATCAGAGACGTCTACACTTCTGCCCACTCTGTTTCTCTCTCTTCTCTCTCTCTCTTCAATGTTGTCATGATCGGTAGAGTCTACATTATGAGCAATAATGGAGTAATGCATATGATAATAAACAGATACAAAACAAAGCAAATTCTCTTTCCCAATACTAATACTTGTGTACTATTCATACGTATATTCAGTTTCCCAGGAAGAAAGGGCAAAACACTATAGTTTTAACACAACTTCATTAGTTGATATTTACTTGTTTTAGGAGGTGCTGCAGCACACTTACTTCCTGGGTCCATGCTATTTGCATAAATCATTATCTCAATAAATATACTGAAAATGTCCCTGCTTATGGACATATTGGAACCTCGGTGTTGTTGGTTTATGACAAATCAAGCTTAATTCCCGTAATATTCCGATCTGTGTGATAGTATTTATGACATAAACAACAGTTTGGAAAAATAAATTGACGTGAAATTAATTGCCCGAAAAAAAGGCCTTAGGACAGGCCACTTCTTTCATCGGTCTGTCTGAGACTTATTTTTAAAGTTTCCTGTCCATGTTTTTTGCTACATGAGTATCTACTGCTGCACTAGATAATAAAAACTGAGCTTATCAAGATTTTACTGAAGCTAACAGTATGATTATTTTGTTAGGATTCATTAATTACAGCTCCCACAAGGCTTTGAAAACTTTGGAAACAGAACCAACAGTGACACTGTCATGCAGACGTACAGTTCCAACTAGAGCTACACTAATAAATCAGCTAGAATATACAGTACCTGCAATATTGGCTACTATAGATAAATCTGTATCGATGCATCCTTGTGTAAAGAAGTAACAAAAAATAGCTGGACACAGATTCCAAACTAGGCATAAGTCGGTTGGGCTATGGTTCAAACCTTTGTCTTAGTTTGTTGAAATGTCTTTACCTGGAAAAAAAAATTTCCAGGAAATGTGATCATGTGTTCTTTGCCTCTTTCTATACCAGGCCGGGTGTATGGTGTACTGGGGAAGCGAGAGGGTCGCGTCCTCCATGAAGAGATGAAGGAAGGGACGGGCATGTTCATCATCAAGGCCGTTCTGCCTGTGGCTGAGAGCTTTGGATTTGCCGACGAGTTCCGCAAGAAGACCAGCGGCTTGGCCAGTCCACAGCTGGTCTTCAGCCACTGGGAGGTGAGTATTATGTACATATGTATATATTAGGGGTGGGGGAAAAGTTAATACCACATATTATCGCAATATTTTGCATGGCAAAATTGTATGAATACACGAACGCCAACAATCTTTTATTATATAAACTATTAATATTGCAATGGCAGATGTCGGAATTATTAGTGCCACTGCCATGCATAAAGATACCTGTTATCTTTCATACAATACTGAACTATTAAAATAATGGACAGATTCATGTTTGGGGGGGGGAAAAAACAAAACATAAATTGTCTAATCAACCAAAAATTTCGCGGACCCCCTGCATTACCTCCGCGGACCTCTGCTCTAACAATAATCTTAGTATAAAAATGTCCCACCACTCAAAGCGCTTTAACACTACATTTCATTAGTCACCCATTCATACACTGCTACCATGCAAGGTGCCACCTGGCCATCATCGCCTAACCATTCAGACCCATTCATACACCGCAGGCTGTGACAGCTGAGGGGTGACTGTGGTTTAGTGATAGAGTGGGTTGTACGTTGTTCAGAGGATCGGCGGTTCAATCACCTGCTCCACTATTCCATGTCGATGTGTCCTTGGGCAAGACACTGAACCCCAACTTGCACAGTACATTTACATTTACCATTTACTATGAGTAGGCTACCATTTGGTCGTTTTGGTAAACATTAAGAGGTTGAAGAGATTAAGAAGCTGGCTAGCACTAGTGCCAGTGTTGCTCAATCACGTAACCCCTATTGCAGTTCATAGCAGTCCCTCAAGTCTCCCGAAGCACTACTACTGGAACGGTTCTAGTTATTTTTCTTTGCAAAGGAAGGCTTTTTGAAAGGCATCTTGAGATAGCAGGAAGAGGCTGGCTTTCAACATGGTGGGTGGATTCTTTTCTTTTGAATGTTTTACACTGTACAAACATTTCTATTGCATTATAATAGCAATGTGTTCTACATGTGTCTAGAACTGCGTTCACATGTGTGTTTCTTCATCAAGAAAGGATTTCCTGATAGACTTATCCTAATACCAGAAGGAAATGGGGTCCATGTCTCATAACAATCACTTTTCTGGGGAGATTTTATTCAGAGCAGCTCCAATACTTGATTTGCTGTGTCAGCAATTTCTTTCCTCTTTAGGGGTTTAAAGCAGTGGCGGGCCGTGCATTTTATACCTGGGCCATCAGTGCTGTCCTACCACAGTTGAACCTCCTCATGACGCCACAGCTACGGTTATTATTTGTTTCGTGTAAAAATGAAGATCAACACCTACAAATACACTAATTACTGAGTGCAGATACATGAATACGAGCTGCGTAATGAACAGACAGTGCATTAAAAAACCTGCGGAGCTATCACACGTATTCATCCACACACTGAAGAGCACGGGCCATACAAATATTATTCACATCAGAGGGAACAATATTAAATAGACAAATAAACACAGTAGTAACGCTACGATCACTACCTCCAGGAAATACACGACACCTTAGTTCTTGTTACTGACGGATTTATTCGTCTGTCAACACCGAGAGGGAAAATGAGTCCACTTGAAAACACATGAATCTTCAAAAGATGATCACTTTAACTCACTTTAAACTTACCAGAGCTGCTGTTCACTATTTAAAGACAAAGTCCATCCTCCTTTCTTTGTTAATAAAGAGTTTAATCTCACAGTTGTTCAGTACATCCGTGCGTTTTAGTTCCAGTAAGAAGTCCTTCTCCATTCATGGACGCCAGTGAAGACAGTCGAGCCTCCCCAGTTGTATTTCTTGAATACGTTTTAATGCGTTTGAGGGATGAAAATGTCCGCTCGACAGAGGCAGCAGATATTGGGATTGACACCGCCCAACATGTCAGGCTAGCCCACTGACCAATCACGTATGGCTAGGCCAGCTAGAAGGCTCTGACACGTCAAAGAATACGCCCAACATGTCAAACTAAAGATCTGATTGGTTGAAGACTATGACAATCAACAATATCGTCCCCATTCACTTAAACTGCAAAGGGATTCACTTGTGAGTCTGCAGGCCTCGGGCCTCTCTTCTTACCTAGAGACACAGAGGTGAACTCTGATTGGATAAAAGCTCTACTTAAAACAAGCTGCACTGGAAGCAGAGCAACAGAGGACGACAGTAACTGTGCAATGAGAAAATAAGCTAATGGGAAAAAAAATTATAATACATGTAGTGTATTTAAGAAAAATTATTAAATTATAAAATAGCTATAACTTTGTGATTCTGTCTAGGCCAGCAGAGAAGGCCTTGCTGGCCCTGACGGCCCACCACTGGTTTAAAGGAATAGTTCAGAATAGTTTAGAAGTGTGGTACTTATCCACTGTCAGTATATTACCTACAGTAGATGAAGTTTGGAGAAACAGACTGGAGACTAACCGATGGAGGAATCAGTAGTCCAGCAACTCTTGTGTTCTGGGAGGGAAAATGACTGATTTTGTCAGTGGAGTCCTGTGGCTTTGATAAGAGGATGGATAAGTTTCACTTTGAGTTCAGTTCCCCATCACAAATGGCAGTCCGACAGCAAGGTAAAGCAGTGAAAATGTTCTAAATAAACTGATAGTAATTGTTTTCAGGTGTCTAAAATACGTCTTGTACTCTAGTAATCTACTGTAGTAATACACTGACTATGGAAAAGTACCTCATACAAACCCACTTCAAAACACCAGAAATATCCTATTGTAAAACTTCATGTCTAATTTGTGTTGTTGCAGTTATTCATATATTTACCCACTTTTGTTCAAAAAATTGTAGAGACATGAGACTGTCTGCTTTTTTGCCAACTTTTTTCTTACCCACAGACTGTATAAAATAAGTGGATTTCTGGACTGTGGCTTTGGAGCTTCGAGTTTGGCCTTTGGCCATCTTGTTTTTTTAAAAACCAGAAGCGACCACATTTTGTGGTTGATTAAGTGGTTGGAGCTGTGGAGGAGCGAGGCCTGGCAGGGCCAGATACTGTTAGCATAGCAAACAATAAGGCTACATCCATACTACTCCGTCCACACGGCGTTTCAGCATCGTTTTCGAATTGATCTCTGTCCACACTAAAACGCCTGAAAACGAATATCTCACGAATGTCACTTCATGTACACTGGGCATGCGCGTGGGTGGCGATGTAAACAGGAAGTAGATTGGTTGCTTAGTTAAAAAAAATACGACAGAGTAATAAAGTAGTCTTTAATAATGAAAGGTTGTGTTTGATACTTAAGATCTTCTCTAAAATCTTCCTCTATGAACTCAGACAGTTCGTGGAAAGTTTTAGAAGTTTTATTTTTCAGACTTAGTTACAACGCTGTGGGTCTCTGTCTCTCTCACATCACTTACACGTAAAGGTTTACTAGATTATGGGTCCATAAATGTGGTCAACACACGTCTCTCACTCGTTCCCTCTCAGTTTCGTTGTTTCTGTTTTCACTCGTAGCTCTGCTGGTGGCTTAACTATCTGTCATACTGAATAGCATTTACTGCTTTTGTTCCTTTATATTTTTTCTGCGGACTTCACAATAGTTGTCAGAACAAAATAAGCATTAATAAGAAAAGGAAAGTCCTCTGTTTTGTGTCCATCACCCTTCCTAAAGCCGCTAACCGTGACTTCAGACGTCCGCTCCATAGGGATGATAACCCCGCTGGACACGCCGCTGGTCACTAATTGTTCCAATAACAGACTTTAACTGAACAACAGCTGCTAGTAAAGGCAACAAGGTCAGCAACACCTGTAATCAGTTGTCCATGTTAAATTAACCAGGTAGTCGATCGGTAAACAATGTTGTTGTTTGTGATCTTCTGGGTAAGGGTCAGGTGATGCGAGTGTGACGAATCAGGGAAGGACACGTCATGACTGCTAATGTGGCACAATAAGTCATTTGAGTTCAGGAAGTACAATAGTTGCTTGGGTGTAGTGTAAGTTAAGTGAGTTTATCATGTTTCCTATGTGTTAATGAGGAGGAAGTGTTCATTTTAGTTAAAATGTGGGGTACAGTGTTATTTATCGCCAGAAACATTTGTAGGCAGTAGATCCAGTGGATCGCCAGTAGGTGGCAGTGTTGCGACATCAGCAGTGTCTGTGACAGAGAGCCAGAGGGAAGTCTCGCGCGAATACGCGAGAATAGGAGAATCTCTGAACAGGATAGAAGAAGAAAGTGCTGAGAAGCGACTGCATACCTAAACGTATATATTATATCTTTGTATTTTACAGAACCATTTTCATTAAATGTGTAGCACCAGATTGAGCCTGTGTGACGTCATTCTGTGCACCGCTACATATTTTGGCGAGCCAGCCAGGAGGGTGATCCAGCCAGGGATCCATCTGGAAGAGACGAACCTGGATTAACATTAGGAGAAAAGGGAACTATGGAGCAGTTACAGGACGAAGTAAGCAGAACACTGTTGACTTTGGAGAAGTCAGATCTCATCTCGGTGTCCGAGTTTCTAAAGTGTAGTGAGCCATCTGGAGGGTTTGCAAGCCAAGCTCGACGCACCCTCATCAGGTTGGCTGAGAGAACTTTAGAAGACATTGAGGATGAAGAAGGCTCAGGGATATTTCAGCAGTTTCTTCAGCGTCTACTTAACTTTATGGGTTCCCTAAAAGAGTCAAATCCCAGTGAATCAGACATAAGACAAAATGAGGCAAGTGAGTTAGATACACTAAAAAATAAGTATAAGAGATTGCAGCAGGAACAGGATGAAGCCCGACAGCTGCTGGAGGAGGAAGTCGGGATGTTGGAGGAAAAGCTAAAAATAACAACACAGGTAGAGGACACCAGGGCTGCCACTGCACTGCCAGCCACACTGCCAGAGGTGACTCTGAGGCGGGAGTTTCGGATCTGTGGGCAGATTGGAGAAGCGGGTCAGAGAGACAAACTGTCCTACACAAGTCTCGTTAACCAGATTGAGTCTGGGCAGCGTAAAGGACATTCCGAAGCTGAGATTATTGAAGCAGTCACACGTGCTGTAAATCCAGGCCTTCACCTGAGAGAGATGCTCGAAATAAAGAGAGGATTGACGCTCCCCACACTCAAGACCATACTGCGTGGTCACTTTAAAGTGGACTCCTCCTCAGATATGCTGCATCGGCTGATGAACATTTCACAAGACCCAAAAGAATCGGTCCAGAATTTCTTGTTTAGGGCAATTAACCTGAAAGAAAAATTATTCTGGAAATCAAGTGATGAGGATGAAGGTGAGCAATTTAACTCAGAGCTAATTCAGAGAAAATTCCTACGCTCTATAGAAACAGGACTGTTGAGTGATGCAGTTAAGTTCCAACTTAAACCTTACCTTAGTAGTCTTTCTGTAACAGATGAAGTGTTAATTGAGAGGTTAAGTGAGGCTGAAAATCTAGAGCAGGAAAGACAGCAGAAACTGAGAAAAGTAGTCATGAGTAGGTCTACAAGACTCAGTGAAGTGCAGGCAGAGGTGTATCCACATGACTTCCAGCCACCTTTCAGAGCAGAAACTGAGAAAGATGACAGAATAGATGCTGTGAACAACAGGGTGATAGTGAGGAAGGGGAAGAAAAATCAGGGGCAAAATGCAGAGCAGGAGACAGGCACGAGTCAGCTCATAGAAGGGCTAAAAGCTGAAGTACAAGAAATAAAAAAACTAGTGCTAGAGACAGTTGAATTTACTAAGAAAAATCAAATGGAGAGAACAGTCACTCATATTCGGAGGCGACCCAGTGGTTGCAGAGCGTGTCAGGAAGCCCAGCTAGGTGAATCCTGCAGACACTGTTTTAGGTGTGGCCTGGAGGGGCACCTCTCCAGAGGCTGTCGGCGGAGTGGAGAGCAGCAGGGAAACTGGAGAGGGCTGCTGAGCCGGGACCCTCAGTAGCCCATGACCCCCCATCCAGTCCCATTGAGAAGAGAACTGCCACCCCTTATGGACATCCTGAAGCGACCACAGTTAACTACCTTCCACCTCGGCACAAAGCAAGACTCCTGAACCTCATTGGTGAGAGATGCATCGTCCATTGTCAGTTTGATGATGTTCCAGTAGAAGCATTATGGGACACAGGCGCCCAGGCATGCCTCATAAATGAGGAATGGAGAAAATTGAACTTACCATATCACACAGTGAGACCTCTTGATGAACTGTTAGAATCAGAGACACTGATTGGGCTAGCTGCAAACCAGACACAGATCCCCTTTCTGGGTTGGGTGGAAGTGAAGTTCAGACAAGGCAAAGACTCAGCCTTTGTAGAGCCACTGCTAGTACCCATTCTTGTTTCTAGCGACCCAAATGTAGCAGAACAGCCCATAATTGGCTACAATGTGATAGAGGAAGTACTAGGGGGTGGGACAGTGCGACATTCAAAGTCAAAGACTATCCAAGAAGTGTGTAAAGCCTTTTCAGTAACATTCAAAACAGCACAGTCAATGCTTAAGCTGATTCAGACTTGAGACAATGGTGGAGATGTAGGCATGGTGCACACAGGGAAAAGAAGAATCAATTTAGCCGCTGAACAGGTCACTATTGTCTATGTTAAGGCCAGTACTCGGGCCCAGTTCAAAGGTCAGGACCTGCTCTTAGTCCCGAGTGAAGAGCCTACACTACCAGAGGGTGTCACTATTGAGGAAGGTCTCATCACTGTCCCCAATGATAGGTCAGGGTTGGTGCCAATCCCCATAGCGAACACCAACAAGCACGACATTACCTTGAACCAGCGCACAGTTATTGGTCTCCTACAAACATTCAAGACCACTTATACTGTGAAAACAGAACAGATCAACATAGATGAGAGAGAAAAACAGCAAGAGAGTAAACAAAGTAACACAGTGCCAACTGAAGTGGAAAGTCAAGTAAACAATGACCAGACAAAAACACCGAAACCAAAACAGTGGGATCCCCAAGTCGACCTCAGTCACGTAAGTGATGCCCAAAGAGAGACTGTGAGACAGTTACTGAGAGAGGAGTGTCATGCGTTTGCCTACAATGAAAATGACATTGGGTTAATTCCTTCATTGAAGCTCCACATCACTTTACATGACACGACCCCAGTAAAGAAAACGTACATGTCTGTTCCCAAGCCGCTACACCAGGAAGTCAAAGAATACCTGCAGGACCTGCTGAATCGAGGTTGGATAACTCCGTCACGTTCACCATACTCATCACCAGTCGTATGCGTTAGGAAGAAGGATGGAACATTGAGGTTGTGTTGTGACTACAGGGAGTTGAACAGAAAATCAGTCCACGATCGACATCCAATTCCCCGAATACAGGACATGTTGGACTCTCTCACTGGCAGCTCGTGGTTCTCAGTGCTGGATCAAGGGAAGGCCTATCATCAAGGATTTGTGGATGAGGAAAGCCAGCCCCTGACTGCATTTGTAACACCCTGGGGACTCTACCAGTGGGTGAGAATCCCATTTGGATTGAGTGCAGCTCCAGCAGAATTCCAGAGAAGCATGGAAGAGTGCTTAGTTGGCTTGAGGGATGTCATGTGTCAACCATACCTGGACGACAACCTCGTCCACAGCCCAAGCTTTGAGGACCATGTTCAACACTTGAGAACTGTGTTACAAAGGTATCAGAAACATGGGGTAAAACTCAGTCCACTCAAGTGTGAAGTGTTCAAAAGGAAGGTGAGATTTTTGGGACGTGTTGTGTCTGCTGAAGGCTACACCATGGATCCAGCGGAAGTGGCCCCAGTGCAAGCATTAAAGGAGAGGGTGCCAGCGACGGTTCGGGATTTGAGAAAATTGCTCGGATTTCTCTCTTATTACCGAGCATACATACCAAACTTCTCCAGAATAGCAAAGCCTCTCTACCAGATGCTCTCAGCATCTCCTGAGAAAACGGCGCCTGAGGAGTCAAAGAACAAGCGGAAGAATGTCACCGTTATAAATAAAGGTAATCTTCCACCGAACGCTCCCATACACTGGACACACAGTCACCAGGAGACACTGAACTTTCTCATTGATAAACTGATCGAGCCTCCCATACTGGGGTATCCAGATGTCACGCATCCCTTCGTGCTCCATTGTGATGCCTCCCAGGATGGGTTGGGAGCGGTACTATATCGGAGACAAAATGGCAAGATGGTCGTCATAGGTTATGGCTCAAGAACACTGACTCCACCTGAGAAAAATTACCACCTGCACTCAGGGAAGTTAGAATTCTTAGCACTAAAATGGGCCATATGTGAACGTTTCCGGGATTATCTGTACCATGCACCACACTTCATGGTGTACACAGATAATAATCCCCTGACCTACATTCTTTCAACAGCTAAGCTTAATGCAACAGGTCATAGGTGGGTTGCAGAACTGGCCGACTTTGACTTTTCCATTAAGTACAGACCAGGAAAGCACAATGCTGATGCCGATGGCCTCTCCCGTATGCCACTGGACATAAATGAACTCATGGAACAATATACAGAGGAAGTGAATCAAGAGGTCATCAGTGCATCTGTTCTGGGAGTTATGATGCAGAAGGACACTCCCCCAGCCTGGTGAACAACGGCCCATGTAAACACACTGAACTTAGTGAGTGATGCAAATTCACCTACTTTAGCCGAACCGCTAACACCAGAGCAGATTCAAGAAAGCCAAAAGAGAGACCCTGTCATTGGTCGGGTTCTGCAGTACAAAACCGACAACCAGCTCCCTTCCAGGAAAACTCTCAAAGCTGAACCTGCAGATAAGAGTCTTACTGAGACAGTGGCAAAAACTGTATATCAATGATAACGGGATTCTCTACAGAAAAGCAGGAGATAAATGCCAGCTTGTCCTACCAAAAGAGCATCATCAGACAGTGTTTCAAGAGTTGCACAAGGAAATGGAACATCTGGGGGTGGAGAGGACACTAAACTTGATCCGGGACAGATTCTATTGGGCCCATATGTATAGTGACATTGAACACTTTGTGACCCGTGTGTGTGAATGTCTGAAGGCAAAGCGACCACACAAAGAAACTAGAGCCCCTCTGGTATCTGTTGTGACCACACGCCCATTTGAGCTAGTCTCAATAGACTTTTTGCATTTAGAGTCCTGCAAGCAAGGATTTGAGTACATCTTGGTAGTAATGGATCACTACACTCGCTTTGCGCAGGCCTATGCCACAAAAAACAAATGTGCAAAAACTGTTGTTGAGAAACTATTCAATGATTTTGCCCTTCGCTTTGGGTTTCCAGAGAAAATCCACCACGATATGGGAAGAGAGTTTGAAAACCAGCTGATGGCCCAGTTGCAAAAGTGCTGTGACATACGGGGTTCCCACACTACCTGCTATCACCCACAAGGCAACGGGCAGGTAGAGTGCTTTAATAGGACTCTACTGTCAATGCTTCGCACACTCACAAACACGCAAAAGGCTGACTGGAAAAGCTCACTACCGAAGATGGTGCATGCATATAACTGCACCCGCAGTGGAACCACCGGGTTTTCTCCATATTACTTGCTTTATGGCCGAACCCCCCGTTTGCCAATCGACCTGCTGTTCAACCTACAGCCAAGTGAGACACAGGAGAGTTATGCAGAATATGTTCAGAACTGGCAAGCCAGAATGCATCAAGCCTATAAGATTGCCTCCAAAACAGCTGCTCGAGAAGCTTCCAGAGGCAAAAGAGGGTATGACAAAAGAGTTCATGGGGCTGACCTGCAACCGGGAGGACGAGTGCTTGTTCGTAACCTGTCAGAAAGAGGCGGTCCAGGCAAACTGCGATCATATTGGGAAAGTAGAGTTCATGTTGTCGTAAAGAGAAGGAGCAGTGAGAGTCCTGTGTATGAGGTCGTACCAGAAGGAGGAGGCAAAAGTCGTGTGTTACATAGAAACCTCTTACTTCCATGCGATTCCCTGCCTCTAGACAAACATGAGACCGACCAAAAACAGGAAAGGAGGGGAAAACGGACACAGACAAGAACAAGGCAACAGCACACAAACAGACAAGTGGACAATTCAGACAGTGAAAGCAGCGGAAATGTTGAGCTGGTGTGCCGATTTCCACACTACCAGCAACCAAGTCAGAGAGCTGCAGGCAGAAATCCAGATGCAGAGCCATTTGAACCATATCTGGGTCGTCAAGAGAGAGAGCCACAACACCAGGAAGTGGAGGCAGACATCATGGACAGCACACCAGGGTCAGATGCTGGGGACAGTGCAGCTGAACCTGGAGAGAAACTACAAGAGTCATCAGAGGAACCAGCATCAGAGGAAGAGGATCCAGAACCACGGCCTGCAACCAACTACCCTCAGAGGGAGAGACACCGACCAAAGACGTTGACCTACAGAGCTTTGGGTGAGCCAACAATGGGGGAAGTTGGTGTTGAGAGCCTACAAGTGAGTATGTCTCCAGCGTGCAACAGACTGTGGTGACCGTGGATAGCACTGGACATAGAAGTAACCAGTTTAGGGTTACCTTGATTGAAGACACTAAAAAAAACAAAAAACTGAATGAACAGTGAAATGGACACTAAGAAGTAAAAGTGAATTGTATGAACTGTAAGAGGGAAACTATCCAGTGAGAACATAGTTGACTTGTAATGTAAACCTGAGGGACTGGTAACAGACTAAAAGAACTGAGGCCGAAACGTGAGTTCTGTTACACTGAAGTGTTGATCTGAAAAGATTTGAAGGTTACGGTAACTGAAAATGAATGGGGTATACTAACTGGACTGTACTTTAAGATGAATGGACACTACTTGGTGAACTACAAGAGTAATGACGGTCATGCGAACATTAAATGTCAAAAGTTAGAGTAATACCATCTTAATTCAGAAAAAAAAATAAGTCAATATGTTTAGTGGAAACGCTCTTTGATAACTAAATGTCAGGAGACATTTAAAATTGAGGGGGAGAGTGTGGCACAATAAGTCATTTGAGTTCAGGAAGTACAATAGCTGCTTGGGTGTGGTGTAAGTTAAGTGAGTTTATTATGTTTCCTATGTGTTAATGAGGAGGAAGTGTTCATTTTAGTTAAAATGTGGGGTACAGTGTTATTTATCGCCACATACATTTGTAGGCAGTAGATCCAGTGGATCGCCAGTAGGTGGCAGTGTTGCGACATCAGCAGTGTCTGTGACAGAGAGCCAGAGGGAAGTCTCGTGCGAATACGCGAGAATAGGAGAATCTCTGAACAGGATAGAAGAAGAAAGTGCTGAGAAGCGACTGCATACCTAAACGTATATATTATATCTTTGTATTTTACAGAACCATTTTAATTAAATGTGTAGCATCAGATTGAGCCTGTGTGACGTCATTCTGTGCACCGCTACACTAAGAACCAATCAAGTAGCGAACGCGGGTGTGGGTGTCATCGTTTCTAAACGTATCCGTTTTCGGCCATCCACACGAAAACACAACCCGGAGTTTTCAAACTTATCCGTCCTCGGGAGCGTTTTTCAAACTCCTCCGTTTTCGGTGCTCGAAAACGCCGACGTAATGTGGACGCTCAGTTTAAACGTAGCAAAACATATGCGTTGATAAATGGAAACGGAGTAGTGTGGACATGGCATAAGTCACCAGATAACGCTAGCTAACTAGCTATCCATAATTTCTGTTAACTATGATATTAATTGGGATGATGATTTTGGCTAGCGATAAACATGCTTATGTCAGGTAAGACTAAAGGGCAAAGAATAGTAGCGTATGCTAGGTATAATAGCAAAAACATGCTTTAAAAAATGTACTTACCTGAAAATATGAACAGCTGACTCCTTAGAGCAGGGTTCACTAATAGGCGGTCCGTATCCAGACCCAGACACCGTTGTATCCAGACCTGGACCTATAACCGATTATTCAGAATTATTCAATGTTGAAGCTTCTATTTTAACCGGCCCAGCTTTTCCAGCCTTTACGCAGCAGTCCAGAAAACATAAATTACATGCGTTGTAAATCATCTCACGTGATGCTGCTCAGCCAATCAAACGTGTATTCTGATAAGCCTTGAGTGGCTTGAGTGAGGTATAAACAGACGGGAGAAACGGGGCGAGAGACAGAACATTCGGAAAAGTACGTGAGTCAGAGATGTTATTTCACATGGCGTTCTCCAAAAAGAGACCAGAGTCTTTAACCAAGAATGGACAGACTTTTATATGTTAATTCTGCTCACGGGCAGTTTATAACCAGCATGTCTCATATGTTCCGAGACCATGATGATTATTAAAGCAGCAATATGAAGCGCCACTAAAGAGACAAAGCACAACTCTTTTGAGCAAACGTACCCACTTACATCAGAAATGAAGGCACAGAAAATAAATAATCTAAGAGCCTAATATGATCAGAATCTGAACACATGAATTCACTGACCAACAATCATGTTAACAGAGAGGAATAGAGCTGAAACAAGTGGTTTAATAACGCATAGATATAATCCATGCTCACAAATTTCTGTTATTAGAAGGGTTAGTATATAATATGTATATAATATAATATAATATAATATAATATATATATAATATGATAATGTGGCATCACTTCACACCTGAATGAACTGAATTTAAAGCTCTAGGACAATTCAGTTATATTCTTTTTTCTAAAATGAAGTACTTAATTTTAAGATAAACATTTTTCAAAAGCTTTCTGTAATGTTTTTTATTTTTAAATCCAGCCCTTATTGTAATTGAAATGAGAGAAGAACATATATTTATTATTAGAGTATTTATTATATATAATTCATCCAGTTCAATATGAAAACTTACGATAAATATTGTTGAGATATTATTCAATTGAACTTTCTTTATTTGATTTGACAGTCAGTTGTTGACTACATACAGACGTTAATACAACTGTTGGCTACTTCAATAATTATGGGACTAAATCAAGCAAGTTAGACATTGTGATGTTCCGGACCACTGCATAAGGAAATTCTTTCAAACTGGACCCAGTTGAATATTAATTGAATGGCCCTGCCTTAGAGTGCCTTTCAGTACAATTGAACGCTGACAACGCTGTGGTAGAGACCTGTCAATCAAAAGGTAGTCCCGCCCTAAAGCATAGCCTGCTTTATGGTCTATTTGACTAAATCAGGGGTCTCAAAATAATTTTCACTCCGGGCCACATCAGCATCATGGTCGTCCACAAAGGGCCGGTTGTAAATATAACTACTCGTAACATATTGTTAAATAACTGTCTCTGCATTTGATTATTGTTTATTCAAGTGTAAAAATATTGTACATGCAGTTATATAAATGTAAAAATATATTTAAGCACATTTCTGTTATTATAACTTAAATCCTTTTAATTTAGGGTTAAGAAACCCACATTACTCTATCAAAGATCAAACTATTAAATAAAATAGCAAAGACAAATATCAAACAAGTTATTACAATAACTTTGTTCAATGCTTAAAATCCTTTCAAGGTCATTGAAAGTCATTGAAAGTCATTTTCTCATAGACTTCTATACAACCAGAGGAGTCGCCCCCTGATGGACATTAGAGAGAATGCAGCTTTAAGACATGAAGCTTTGGCTTTACTCTTCAGAATCCGAGGTTGCTCCTTGACCTGCTATAACAAACAATAAGCACGTAAACTTAAGCCAGTAAATGTCAGCCTGGACGTGGAATTAAATTCACTCAGCTGCTAGTGCATCAGGTTGACCGATCTAACGCGAATGCAGTCTAATAAACAGTCCTGCAATCAATGAAGGTCATGTTCAGCTTTTATTGAAACTTTTAATGTTCATTTTGAGGCTCCAGTTTGTGTTGCCGTTGAACTGTATTGCATTATACAAACAAGTGTGTCTGTTATGTAATCTATCCTGTCTGATATAAATGGGGAAGACAAAATAATAGAAACACTGTCAGTACAACAATACAATTCAACAGCACCACAAACTACAGCCTCCAAATGAAACAAAAGGTTGAGTCAGCACATCTCTAAAACAGATTCAACTTTAGAAACTTCATGAGGAAGGATGAAATGCACAAGAGTTGTTTTAGACTGCATTAGTTTTAGCTAGGAGTACTTAATAAACTGGCAACTTAATGTATGTCTATAACTTTGACGTTTCATCCACTTTATACAAAAGTGCATTCAGTACTGGATAAATGGGCTGCTCTTGTTTCTAGAGAAGAGTCTGCAAGGCAACAAATAGTGGAAAAAGCAACCCTCTGTGAAGCCACTGTATTTATATACACACAGTGAGCTTGTTATGTGGGGCTGTAGGTCAATGAGGCTGCTGGTTAATGAGGGGGAGCTGGGATCAAACTGCAAAAGACAACATGTGCGTTAAACCGTTATTCCTGCTGCTTGGCTGCTCGAGCTGCAGCACGCACACACACACAGATACGAATACACACACACGCACACGCATATACACAAACACGCACACACAGACACACACTCTGCGTCTTTGGGTCACTACGTCCTATAGGCCATATGGACATGATGGACAGTGTCCGTTGGGATAATGGTTCAAGTTGTCTGTAGAGAGAGAGATGAATCTCAGACACATGTCAGAAGAGTCTCACTGTGATTTGAATGTTTCAGTGTTCATTTGAAACCCTGCCATTGAAGAGCCATACAGATAAAGCACACATGACATGTAGTGTTAAAGCACTTTGAGTGGTCAGAAGACTAGAAAAACGCTTCACAAGTAGAGTCCATTTACCAAAGTGAGAACACTGCCAGGACAGACACTGAAGCTTCACTGGCCTTACAATTCCATTACAATTCACCTGTCAATGATTCTCAATGCATCTAAATGTATTGCAACAATTTTCTATACTACTGTGCACTTTTTCAAAAATGATAGTAGTTAGAACTCTGACAGACAGTCATCTGAACTCCCTTTTTATTTAAAAAGTGCCTTCATAAATCCGTTTACAGCAGTCTATTATATGAAAAGCTGGATCTTTTCAATACCAGTATCTGTGTTAGCCTCCTCAGAACACAAACGTTACAAAACATTCATCCTTCTGCGGTGCATCACAAGTGTGCTGTAGTTTTCACATAGCAGCTCTGAGACAGGGCCCGTCCTGAATGCCTATGGCATTGTACACTGCATGGATTAGCCAAGTGGACTTGTTCTGACTCACAGCTCTTCTACTCTTACTTGTTTTAGTTACTGCATCTCCTGACAGGGTCAACATTTCTACGCTTGAATTTCAGCCTGCACGCACCTTTCAGCCCAACATTGTTGAATCAGAGAAGCTAATATTGGCGAGAGAAAGAAGCTAGCGGACTGCCAAGTGCTCGCTGTTCTGTATGAAAGGTTGATCACTGGCTCCGCAAGTGATTGCGGCGCTTGGTTGTGCACCTCTGAATTTTGTAAATTGGCGCTTGATCACGTCACCAATAGCTAACTGATAAAAGCACTATTTACTTGTCTAGGGATTACACAAAGAAGACAAATTCGTTTTTCAATCCTTCCGAAACAGGCGGTCTAAAAAAAAATCTTCATTTGAGTAAATATTTTGCAGCCAAATCAAATAGTTTACATGAGATTCAACCTTTGTTTCTTTATAATGCTTTTAATACTTGTCTTCTTTACAGTTTTTGTACAAAGACAATTAAGTAGGCCATGAATATAAGAAACGAGTTTACAGATAATTACAATCCCTCCTCATCATTGTGGAGGTTGGTTTATGGCTTTTGACGGTTACACTTTCAGTCTATGGCCATATCTATGGGTTACACTGGTTTTCTTTTTGATTCTTCACAGTTGATTTTGTTTGTATGCCCTCTGGTGTTTTGGAGAATAATGCGCCGCACAGTGCAGAGAGTATAAATGCCTCCGTTCATGCTCGGAGCTTGCGCTTAGTCTGCAGAGGCTCACGCTACGGCGCCAAGCGCAAGTTTAAGGTCACTCAATTTCACATGACACACAAAATACAGCATTTGGACCAAATGCTGAAAATGGCAAAGCTTGAAATATTGACTCTGACCATAAATGGAATATTAGTGTTAATGTTCTTTGTGAACTGTAGCTGCCATGGAGCCTGTAGAGCACATGCATGTGTGCCATGACCTTCTTTTCATCATTTTAACCCCGCCATCTTGCAGCACCTTGCTGCACAAACACACACACACACGCCCCCCCCCCCCCCCCCCCAGCATGCCATCCTCCTTGTCTCATTAAGTTGTCTGTCTGTTTTCATTACTGTGCAGATG
>NW_022280151.1:371699-372400 GCF_004355925.1 Anarrhichthys ocellatus
TCCCCCCAGTCCCCAGTCCCCCAGCGCTCTCAGCTTCAGGACTCGCCTGCTGCTTAGTGCTGATGTCAACATTCTTCCTGACAGCGATTGGATATGGCCAGGATATTGGATTAACATATGAATGAGCACAGAGGCAGAGGGAACAGGTTTTGAGCGTTGTATTGTTGTGTAACTGAGGGGTCCGTGGCTCCTGTGGGGACGTTTACATTAGATTTCCATCAGAATAGAGATTTTTTTCAGCTGCAGACTGGAGAATAGGGTGAATAAGTCTTGTATTGATCAGCCAAAGCATCTGTCTGACAGTACGACTATTGTGCGTGTGCGTGCGTGCGTCTACTGCCTCAGCACATTTCTGTGCTCCTGGCGTCTGTTTTCGAAACTGCTTGTTACACACACGTCTTACTCGCACACACTAACTCAACACAGAACTCCACCAACATGAATTCAGTCAGACAGACACCCTAGCACTTGACTGTTGCAGATTCCCATCCCTCCTCACCTCCACTGGATCCCTTTGTTATGCTGTGTGTGTGTGTGTGTTTTTTTTTTGTTGTCTCCTGTAATCCGCCTGTTGTTGGAGCTGGCTCTCTGCCATCTGTCCCAGTGTAACCAGAGCCATGTGCCTGTGCTGCAACTGTAATAGTTCTCTCTCTCTGTGTGTGTGTGTGTGTGTGTGTGTGTGTGTGTGTGTGTGTGTGTGT